>NW_024425786.1:11262414-11271248 GCF_017311325.1 Ursus maritimus
CCCCCCCCCGCCAATCCGGCGCCCCCCCTTCCCCCGCCGCGGGTCGGTCGCCGGGGCCGGGGGGTCGTCCCGTCCCCGGGGCTCGGGGACACCGCCCTTCCCCTCCGCGACCCCGGGGGCCAGGAGCAGCTGCGGGGGAAGCGGGCGGCTCACGTGAGCGCCGCGGCCTCCGAGCTGTTTGTAAAGAACAAAGTTGAGGTCAGCATCCCCGGAGCTCCCCCGGGGCCGCCGGGGCCCCTGCGTCACCCCGTGGGGCCGCGACCCGCCGGTCCCCCCACCCCGGCCTCCCGGGCATAAGCAGCCGCAGCTCCTCGGGGCCCCGGGAAGTTCCCTGCGCGGTCTTGCTCCAGGATGGCAGTGGGAAGAGGCGCGGTTCAGGGCTTTGAGAACCCCAAGTGCCTGGGGATTGCAGTTTGGGTGACGACCCATGGAACTTGGTGGCACACAGACACCCGGCTGTCTGGGGCTCCCTGCAGTAGACATCATTGCCCCAATTCCAGGTAGAAAAAATACTGCCTATTAAGGATATGTCAGTGTGTGTGAGGAAGTCGCTTCTCTGGAAAAGAGTCCTTCCTATTCTCTTAAAACCAAACCAGAATTGACAGCCGTTTGAGGAACGTGGCATATATATAAAATTTGAGTTCCCGGCTCACCTGATAGTCTCAGAAACTGGGAATGATTTAGAGGGGGAGGAAAGGGTCATCAGATTATTTTAATTCAATAAACCAAAATGAAGAGATTTCTTATTATATTTAAATAGCCCCCCCCCACTTAAATTCCTCAAAAGTAACATAGGCTGGCAGTTTTACCTTCACTGAGATCAATGTGGCTTAAAAGAAAAGTAGATCCAAAATGATCTTGCTGAAAGGTTCTTCTAAAAGCACAACTAAGAGTAACGTTGCAGACATGGGACAAAAGTTTTGTTTATTTACTTTTCCTGAGTTTTGCTGATGCAGTTGGGGTATAGTTTTTGCTTACTCGAGTTCAGGTTAAGCAAATGCTTTGTTTTTTTTTTTTTTTTTTTTTTAAAGATTTTATTTATTTATTTGACAGAGATAGAGACAGCCAGCGAGAGAGGGAACACAAGCAGGGGGAGTGGGAGAGGAAGAAGCAGGCTCATAGCGGAAGAGCCTGATGTGGGTCTCGATCCCAGATCGCCGGGATCACGCCCTGAGCCGAAGGCAGACGCTCAACCGCTGTGCCACCCAGGCGCCCAAGCAAATGCTTTGTTAAAAAGCGATAGATCTTTCACAATGAAAGAGAAAGGGAGACTGCTGACACCTCTAATCTAATCCGGACTGATAATGCTTCAGGTAGGCCAAGCGCTTTGTCTCTGGATTTCCCACAAATAAATGGGGAAAGTTCTGGTAGATGGGGGTAGGCATGGACACTATCATTCGTGTAAGCATGAGTCTTTTCAGGACAGAGATTCGCTCTGTAAATCAGGCTGCCATTTATGAAGGCGCTGGGTGTGCTTGTCAAGATTGTTGTAATCGCGTGCGTGGAATAAGCACGTTTTATTGAGCTGTAATGCACGCCGGAAGATAGAAGTCGCACACTAGCAACTGGAAACCCATCCCTGGGTGATCACAGCCAAAGGCATGACTCTGGCATCCCGGTTAAGAGCATGGATTCTGGAGCGTGGCCGCCCGCCCTGCCAGTTAGTAGCGCTCTAACCTGAGGTAGCTTCCTTCACCTCTCCGCGCCTCATTTTTCTCATCTAGAACAGCAGGGATAAAATTAGGGTTGTGAGCGTGGAACGAGAGCATCTATAGAATGTTGAGCAGTCTTCGTTAAGTTGTCTGAGTCTGCTCCGGCCGCTGTAACGCGCTCCCATGACTGGGTGGCTTAGAGACAACAGGTATTTATTTGTCACAGTTCTGAGTGCTCGAAGTCTGAAAATAGGGGGCCGGCCTGGTTGGGTTCTGATGAGGGCCCTGTTCCCTTTGCAGACTGTTTACTTCCCCTGTGTCCTCACATGGGGGAAGCAGAAGGGACCTCTCCTGGATCTCTTCTATTAGGGCATTAATCCCTACCGAGAGGGCTCCACCCTCGGAACCTCAGCACTTCCCAAAGGCCCCACCTCCTAATACCATCACCCTGGGGTAGGAGTTCAGCCTCCGAATTTGGGGGGAGGGACAGACATTCAGTCCATAGTGCAAGTGGTAGCCTCTTCTGGGTGTGGGAGAGCCAGTTCCTCACTTCTACAAGGCTCTGGGATGGCTAAGGGCCTCATCACCTAAGGGTTGTTATACAACGTCTTTGGACTTGTTACCTACTTTCTTTGTATGCTGTGTTTCAGGGAACTGTTTTATATTCTCGCATCAGGAAGTGCATTTGGTTTTCTGAATCAGAGTATCTCCTCCTAATAGGAATCGGATGGGCTACAGCCATAGGCGTTGAGGCCTAGCAGGCTTGGGTCACATTTGTCCTTGAACACCAGTCTCACCTAAATTTGTATTTAGTGCCTGGAGAGTTGCTTTGCCTTTTCATCTTTCATTCATGCTGCTGCTAGTAAAATGGGCTTGCTGATCCCTCTTAGAAGGTTGTTGCCTGAAGAAAACGAGATGTGTATTTCTGCAAAAAAAGATCCATTGTGTATTACTATGTTTGCAAAGGGTATTTTAAAGATGTATTTATTTTTAGAGAGAGAGAGAGAGAGCAGGGGGAGTGGCAGAGGGAGAGGAGAGAGAGAATCTCAAGCAGGCCCGACGCCCAGTGCAGAGCCCCACGTGGGGCTTGATCCCACAACCTGATCATGACCTGAGCGAAAACCAAGAGTGAGACACTTAACTGACTGGGCTACCCAGGTGCCCTGGCAAAGGGTATTTTAACACTTTTTATTGAAATGGAACATACCTACAGAAAATAGAATATACTTCACACCCCTAACTACAGCTGAGTTCTCCCAACGTGAACATATGCACACACCCAGCACCTAGATTGAGAAACCGAACATAACCATCATCCAAAAGCCCCCCTCGTCCCCCTCCCAGAAACTGCACCCCAAGCGTAGCCGTTCTCCCCAAGGAGTCTTGTTGAGTTCAGCCGTTTTACGGGCTCTTGTGAGGAGCAGGATACGCGGTGACCCCGGAGAGGCGGCATAGCTGTTACCCTGCGCGGATCCAGGGGAACCTGTGTTTTGGTATGAAGGCAGGGTTCAGGGGGTTAGAGAGAACTGGAGAGTTTCACAGCACAGTTAAATGAAAAGCAAGTTCCATAGGTTCTAGAAAGGGAGAGGAGGCAGAAACATCCCAGGTGCAGATAATAAAGCCTGCGGTTGCTGGTTTGTTAATAAAGAGAGCTGTCCAAGTCAAGGACAGTGGTGGCATTTTGAACTGGCATATGGTTCTACTAAATAGCATCTTCCCCAGGGGAGGGGAGGCAATGGGTTTCGTTTCTTTTCTTTTCTTTTCTTTTCTTTTCTTTTCTTTTCTTTTCTTTCTTTCTTTCTTTCTTTTTTTTTTAGATTTTATTTATTTATTTGACAGAGAGAGCACAAGCACAAGCATGGGGAAGGGCAGAGGCAGAGGGAGAAGCAGGCTCTCCACTGAGCAGGGAGCCCAATACCGGGCTCGATCCCCCAACCCTGGGATCATGACCTGAGCCGAAGGCAGATGCTCAACCGACTGAACGACCCAGGCAGCCCAAGGCAGTGGTTTTCCCAAGAGTTCTGTTTTGTTTTTGAGGAGCGTGTTTGACGCATACATGCACAGGAGGAGTGAGAAGCAGCCTCCGTCCCCCTACAGTTTGTGTGATGGTTGGAGGGAGAATTTTAAAAATCACTAGAGCGGGGCGCCTGGTTGGCTCAGTCGGTGAAGCATCTGCCTTCGGCTCAGGGCATGATCTCGGGGTCCTGGGATCGAGCCCCACGTGGGGCTCCCTGCTCAGCGGGGAGCCTGCTTCTCCCTCTCCCTCTCCTCTGTCTGAGCTCTCTCTCTCTCTCAAATAAATAAAATAAAATCTTAAAACAAATCACTAGAGCAAGGAGAAGCCCCCAGAGAAGAAGGGCTTCACTGAGTCTTGACAAATTGGTTTCTACCCAGAAAGAGAAGCAGCGGCCATTGCGGCTAGANNNAACAGCCGCAACATCCCCGAGGCCGTGGGGACGCCCAGGCCGTCTTCTGAGGAGACAGACCAGTCTTGCGCGTGCTCGGGCTTCTGCTCGACGTCGCTGGGAAGCGCGTTGCGTGGAAGCTGAACGGCACGGGGAGGCGGGCGCAGGTGTCCGAGGGGCACAGACCTGAGTCTGGGTTTGAATCCTGGCTGTGTCACTGACCTCTCTGGCCCTGGCAAATGACTGGGCCTGCATCAGCCTCCGCCGTCAGAACTTTCTGATAGTGGTGTCATGAGAATGAGATCACGGGACATAACACGCTCCAGGCACTTAGCAGAACACGGAGCTCGTGCCCAGGCCTAAAAAACACCAGGTACCGCCGGGCCGGCGCCCGTGTGAACCCTGCGGTTCGCTCTCAGAAGCTCCCTAGTCAAAGCCTCAGACGACTCTTCTCGGTTTCTTCAGGCTCAGGGTTTGTCAGACTTTTTCGTAAAATGCCAGGTAGCTTGCGCTCGTGTGGTCTCTGTCGCAGCTACTCGGTGCTGCCCTTGTGGCTCAAGGGCAACGGCAGACAGTCCGTCCACGTGGGAGAGCAGCTCTGCTCCCGTAAACCTTTACGTACAAAAGCAGGCTGCATTCGGCAGGCCGTACTTGGGATATGTGCCTGCGTGTGCGCATGAGAAGCCGTCCTCGGGGCGCCTGGGTGGCTCAGTTGGTTAACCAACTGCCTTTGGCTCAGGTCATGATCCCAGGGTCCTGGGATGGAGCCCCACATCGGGCTCCCTGCTCCCCAGGGAGCCTGCTTCTCCCTCTGCCTGCTGCTCCCCCTGCTTGTGCTCTCTCTCTGTCAAATAAGTAAATAAAATCTTAAAAAAAAAAAAAAAAAGAGTCCTCATCAGGGTAGGCTACAGATCACCTTCAGAGAAATGGGTGTGACTGGTCCCACAGGTAATCAGATCTCTATGGCAACTGTGTTTTTGTGTATTGTATCAGGCTTGCGGAATGAATGTGGACGTTGGTAAATCCCATCTCATGTCTGTGTGTTTCATTTATCAAAAATATTTACCGAGCCCCCCCCCCCCCCACCCTCCCCAGGCCCGAGGAGGGTAGGGGTTGTAGTGAGCAAGGCGGATCAGATCCTTGCCCTCATGGAGTGGGGATTGCAGTGAAAGAGACAAGTGATGAATTAGTAGGCAAACCAGTACAAAGATGACTTCAGATCATGGTCATGGCGTGAAGGCATTATAATGGCAGGAGACCGTGACAGGGAATTGGCAGGGGAGTTTGCTGTATAGAGGAGGTGACCCAAGAAGACTGGCCTAAGGAGGTGATGTCGTATCCCGTCCTGAGCACTGACTAGGGTAAGAGAATGAGACAGTATTCTAAGAAAATGAGTAGTTGTGGGGCTCCCGGGTGGCTCAGTTGGTTGGGCATCTGCCTTCGGCTCAGGTCATGATCCCAGAGTCCTGGGATCAAGCCCCACATCAGGCTCCCTGCCCTTGGCGGGGAGCCTGCTTCTCTGTCTCCCTCTGCCTGCTGCTCCCCTTGCTTGTTCTCTCTCTTCCCCTCTGTCAAATAAATAAATAAAATCGTTAAAAAAAAGAAAAGAAAACGAGTAGCTGTTTTTAAAAGCATGCAAACAGCTCAGAAACGTGTAAAATAAAAAGTAAGTGGCCCCTGTTCTCTGTCTCCTCAGCTCCAATTCTGCTCTCCTTAAACAGGGTAAATAAATGGATTTTATTTTATTTTTTAAAAAGATTTTATTTATTTATTTGAGAGAGGAAGAGATGGAGAGATCATGAGTGGGGGAGGGGCAGAGGGACAAGCCCACTCCCCGCTGAGTGGGGAGCCAGAAAAGGCAAGGCTCGTCCCAGGACCGACCCTGAGATCATGACCTGAGCCAAGGGCAGATTCTTAATGGACTGAGGCGCCAGGGACCCAGGAGCCCCTGCAGTTTAATAAAGTAACCATCTAGAGAATGAATGTTCCTAGGTCAGGACGACATTCCCTCACCTGGGTCTCCTGCCCAGCACAGACGTGCTGCCCCACCAGCTCAGGCCCCGAGTGAGGTTCTGTTTCCGGCCAGGCACCCCGAGGTCTGCTGGTCGGGGTCTGCTCACACTGGCGAAGGAGCTGCGGCTGTGTTGTTCAACCCAGCCTGTGAGTGCGGCTGAAGAGGCCGGCAAGAGCGGTGGGCTCCTCCCCTCCCCATTTTCCCATCCCTCAGATCCGTTAGGTCGGCCAGCTCATTAAAAATTAGCTCGGGCAGCTGATTCTAGAGAGGTCCTTGTATTCATATACATGTGGGAAGCATATTGACCATTGGGTTTCAATCAATAGTTTTGTGCTCTCTGGCTGAAAGGTCTTAAGAGTCCTGAAAATCCCCAGTGACCTGAGTCACTGGGGCAGAGCTCTAAAGATAATACCCCCCCACGCACTTTTTTTATAAACTGAAGTGCTAAGGGTCAGGCTTGCTTCTCCTTGCTTCCTCTCCCCCTGCCTGCGGCCTAATGTTGACAGTAACTGTTCTGTGCTCCTTTCCTCTCTCACAGAATAGAGGCTTTCCAGTGAGGGGTGTGAGGACCCAAAAGCCCGGACCGGGAAGCACAGGACTGTGCACCTGACCCTCTGAGTGACCCCCCCCCCAGGCCCAGCAGGAGATACTAGTAGAGAAGTGGTTTTCCGAGGCCTGCCCATTCAGTTTTAGGACATGGTTTTCCTTTTACAAAATGCTTCTCTAGCATTAGGTTTCTGTTCGAAGCCTTGTGACATTGTGGGCCCGCCCATCCCATCGCAGCACACCCTGGGCCCTGGCTCTAGCATGAGGCCCGTCCACACCGAAAGGCCTGTTTGACGACGGGAGGCCGGGCAGAAACTCACCTGTACCTGGGGCTGGACAGAAGCCGGTGACCCTCTGGCGGCAGCAGGCCCCCAACGCTGTTGGGTGGGCTGTCACTGTGTCTCTGTAGTCGCTCTGCGGTACGGTTAACACTCGAGTTCAGATGGAGCAGTGGCGCTTCCTGCCGGTCCCCCTCAGAGCTCATCCAGCTGGAGCCCCTTGTGACAAGAAGTTGCCAGCAAAATTGAAGATCTGCTGCTAGCGGACAGAAATTGTTGGTCTGAAACTAACGTGGCGCAGTCAAGACAGGTTCGACCGTGGAAAGAAAGGAGCGATATTTGGAGTGTGAACCTTGTGGGAAGAAGGTTGGCACTTGGGGGTACCGTGGGGCTGTCGGGTGGGTCGATCTCCCCGCTCGAGTGTTTGGTGCTCACCTCGAGCGTCGGGATGCGCTGCCCGGCACGAGCATGCTGCTGCCGAAGCTGGCGGTGCCCTTGGGGCCGAGGCGCGCGATGGGGTCTTCTCCCAGGTGGCCTGGCTGAGAAACCATGAAGCCGGTGTCTGAGCTTAGGACCTGCCGTGCGGGGGAACAACCACATCTGGGCGCCCGGCTCTCCTCCGTGGGAGTCGGAACGAGGCAGCAGGGCTGGTTGGTTCGGGTGAACTTGCCTTTCCAGCCCTGTCCTTATGGCTGCTCGCTTAAGGCGGGAACATCCTAGAACTTCCCTTTGAGGCAGGAGAGTAAGGACAGTTTCGGGGAGAGTCCCTTTGGCTGGAGCTGAAAGTTCGGGTCGTTGGTCTGTTGGTCATGTGACCATCCCGGGTCCTGAGAGCGCCTCCTGCATCTTGCTCTCAGGCAGCTGGTCCTGCCACACAACCATCCCCCCTGGTTTATGTATTTGTCATGTATTGTTTCCCCCTTTGCCTGAGTGCTTCACCAGCATCACAGAAACACATAAGGAAAGGGGCGTGTGGCTGGCTCAGCTGGTTCAGCTTCCAACTCTTGATTTCGGCTCAGGTCATGATCTCAGGGTCGTGAGATCGAGCCCCGCATCAGGCTCCACGCTAGGTGTAGGAGTCTGCTTGAGAGTCTCTCTCTCCCTCTGCCCCTCCCCCACACTCGTGCATGCGTTCTCTCTCTCTCAAAAAAAAAACCCACAAAAAACAAAAAACGTAAGGAAGTGTTAGGGGCACCTGGCTGGCTCAGTCACAGGAGCACGCACCTCTTGTTCTTGGGGTCACGAGCTCCAGCCCCATGTTGAGTGTAGAGATTATGTAAATAAATAAATAAAACAAAAAGCCAAAAAAAAAAAAAAAAAGAAAGGAAGGAAGTGTTAGTTTCCTAGAATCGCCTCTCCTCCCTGGATAACTGTGCCTGAGAGTTGGAATCAACAGATGCTAAGAAACCCGGTAATATATGAGAAGGAAGGGACTAGTGTAATATTGAAATCCACAGAAATCGCCAAAGTTAATTTTACTAAGTAGTCAACCTCTGTTCACACTTTCTCCCTGGGTTCTTTGTTTTGGGTGTTCCAGACGACCGAGGCATGGAATGGCCAAGTACCCGAGAGGTAGCAGGGTAATAATGCCAGAGGGGTCCCTACGTTGAGTTTCGTCAGCAGCTGCCGGTTACGCACATTTCCTGAGTCGGGCTCGCAACACACTTGCAGGCTAGGCCGTGAGCCTGGTCCAATACCCGAGGGAAATGACGCTTGGAGAAGGAACTTGCCCCGGATTCTAATGCTCACGAGGGGCAGAGCTGGATTTGAACCATGTTTCTGGCTGCAGCTCTTTCCATTTCTCTGGGCCTTTTCCATCCTCGTGATGTCTGTCTTGAAATTATAACAGATAATCCATCCTCTCGGGTCCGTCTTGTGGGCCAGGCCTCCTTAAAACCACGTGTTCATTGAACAAATATTTGCTGAGTGACGGTGACGT
>NW_024425786.1:11271266-11334283 GCF_017311325.1 Ursus maritimus
GGGGTCCCCTGGGAACCAGCAGTGAAGAGAACCCACCGAGCCCCTACCCCCTGGGGCTGGCGCTCTAGGAGAGAAGACCGTCAGCACACCACGACGGACTAGGTGTCTACCCAGCGGTCCCCCATGTCCCTTCATGGCCAGGATGCGTGTGTAATCCACGGCGTTGTTGTCATGCTTCCTGACCCTGTATCACATCGTTAGCCTCTGTCTGCCTGTATGGCATGGACCATGGGGCGGAAGCAGGGGTCCCCCCAGTGTCCTCAAAACCTAATATTTTGATTTGGACAATGACCTGATGACATTTTCCGTGGCAACAAAATGGCTGTAGGGTGAGGGGCGCCTTCGTGAGGTCATGTCGCAGGTCCAGCTGAGAGGAGGGGAAGTGAAAGCTGAATGCAGAACCAGTGAGGTTCCCAGGCGTTGAAAGACTGAAAGAGGCTTTGAAAAGCTCCCTTCTTCTTCCTGCCAGTGCCACACACGCCACTGAAGCGGAGCCCGGAGAAAACAGGGCCCGCCTCCATCCCAGGGGAGAAGCGTGGCGTGGAGTCCTGTGTGCTGCATGTTCTTTCAGGCCGTTGGTTGGCTTCTCGGCCTCTGGTGTTTGCCCAGCGACCTCCTAGCAGAGACTCCTGCTGTTTTCGTCCCCACTTGGAAAGGAGTGCTCTGCCCCCGTGAGAGGTCCGGCCCGTGCCGTGCTCCTTGGGGCTGGGACACTCCTCCTCCAGGAAGGAGAAACACGTAACTGCTCTTGGAAACCATATTCCATCAAATTACCCAGAAGATCTGTGCCCAACTAGGCCTGTCCCCTTCTGCTATCACTGTTCCAACACCCCAAAGAAAGCACAAAAAAATGAAATCCATGGATAATTCAAGTACCTGCTTTTTTTAGCTCTCCCCCCACCCCCCGCATATCTTTCTGCAGAGCTGCCAAAAAAGCAGAGAGCTTGCCGACTTTCCAGCAAAGGGGCTAATGAGTAGCGATTTGGGCGGTGGGAAAGAAAGCCATTATAATTGGGTGTATTCAGTAGCAAATAAATGGTTAAGAAGCATTGATTTCACTCATCTTGCTTGAGAAGCAATGCAGGCTCGTGGTGAACAAACAGCACACCCTGCACGGTGACGGTGCGGATGGGGCCAGCCAGCCCTAGGATGGCGCCCAGCCTGGGCACGCGCCTTTCCCGGGCAGGGGAACTGACAGATGGACGGTGTTTTTCATGCCTGCCAAGAAACCAGGCTGATCACTTCTGAGCTGCAGGGTCTCTGGTTCCTACCTAGCAGTGATCTCTGGTTCCGTAATCTACCGTAATTGTCATTGGGAATGCGGTATTTTTCAGGCTGAGGTGGGGTGGGATCTCAGGTTAGGGATTTTAAAATTAGGAGAGTTAAGTCATGGGGTGCCTGGGTGGCTCTGATCTGTTGGTTAAACATCTCCATCTCAGCTCAGGTCTTGATCTCAGGGTCATGAGTTCAAGCCCTTTAAAAATAATAATCATAAAATAAAATAAAATCAGGAGAGTAAGTCAGAAACGTTGCAGTTGCCTGGGATTGTGGGAGCAGTGGACACCTAGCGGGCCAAAGCTTGTGTCGACACGCTCCTGTTGTCTAGGAAGGAGGCAGCAAGGATGTGCCTGACGTTGTCCCCAAACTGTAGCTCCCCTTCTGCAGAGCCCTGGAAATGGCCCAAGGCCCTCCTCAGTAAGACGTGCGGCTGAGCACTTCCCAGATGGCTACAGTAGGTACCCCTGACTGTTGCTTTACCCTCAGGGGGGATGGAAGCAGAAGGGGCCCCAGGAACAGCCACTTCCATGGTGCCTGAGCACACCGGGCCACGACGGCGCGGTAAGGACCACCGCACAAAGCCAGGACGGGCAGGGAGTGTCTTCACGTCCCCGGCCCCGATCTCCCTGCCAGCAAAGTAAGGATCAGGTCGTTTTTCTGCTCTTCGGCACATTCAGTAGTCAGACTTTCTTCTTTCTTTTTTTAATTTTAATTTTTTAATTTTAATTTTGATTTTTTAAAAAGATTTTATTTATTTGACAGAGAGAGAGAGAGAGCGCGCGCAAGCGAGCGCAAGCAGGGGAAGTGGCAGGCAGAGGGGGAAGCAGGCTCCCCGCTGAGCCGGGCTCCATGCCAGGACCCTGGGATCATGACCTGATCCAAAGGCAGTTGCTTACCTGACTGAGCCCCCCAGGCGCCCCCCTTTCTTTCTCTTTTTTTTTTAGTCAAACTTGCATTCACTGATAGCCTCACTCTGACACCCCCACCATGGGGGAGACCCCAGGAAACTCTGCTTTGTAACCAGGTGATTTCTGGGGGTCCTTCTGCTCTTAGATTCTGAAACTCTTCCACCTGGTCGGTCCCAACCTTGTCTTAGATTCCAGTGGGGCTTCTCTGCAGAGATGCTGTTGGCCCGGGCCTTCTCTTCCTGGGATCGGACATTATTCTTCTTAAGAAGTTTTGCTAAGACTTAAAAGGCTCCAGCTGGCCTGCCTTGTGTGTGTGTTTACTTGTTTCTTTGGAGGGTCTGCATGATGAGCCCTGGCCTTCTCAAATCCAAGGGTCTGTGTCTGAAGCCAGTGCAGAATGTTCGTGCAAGATCTCAGCGGGGACCTGTTTGGGCGGCCTGCCTGAGGGGGTCTGGGTAGTTCTAACCACACCAGCTCTTCTCCAGTGGTCTCTGCTATGGATAAACTATCGTGGGGTCCCCCCTCCAGGGGAGTTCAGGCAACAAGGTTAAGGGACATCCCAGCCCCAAAGGTAGGTGATAAATGGTAGCACATGGCTTGACCTCTGCCTCTCCTCTGAGTTGCTGCCTTGGAAAGAAGAGCGAACGTCCGTGAGGCCCGCAGGGCCAGTTCGACCCTAAGGCCTCACACTGTAAATAGAATTCCAAAGGCCAGGCAGGCGCACACACACACACACACACACACACACACACACACACACACACCCGCGCCCCGGTCTTCCACAAGGCCCGTCCCTCCCTCCGAGCGCACCTGCAGCAGCAGCAGGCGGAGAGGCAGCTTAGGGAGTCAATGGCCCTGCGGGGTCCTGCAGCTCAGGGTGGCTCTGAGTTTGAGTGGAGCTCCTGCATCCAGGGCCAGCGTGGATTTCATTTCTAAGACAGGGGAGTTGAGGACAGGTGGCAGTCTACTCTTCGTTCCATGGGGTTTTCCTGCCTTTGGATTTCCACCTCCCGGACCTGGAATGCGAGGCTGTTCTGAACATTCTGTGGTCTAAATATACCTGGTCTCCATGGAGCCCATAGGGCGGCTGCTGTTGCCCGGGGAGCAGAGGAGAGCCAGTTCCTCCCGCTGATAGGTCTGCAGGCTCTGTGCGCTAAGCAGGGAGGGAGCCCAGCAGCGGTGAGGCAGCTCAGCGCCCCGGGCTGTGCCGCCCTGTGGACCCCCTTGCCAATTGTTGGCGCAGGCATTTAACACAGGGGTGGGGACCCTCCCCAGACCCTCCCGCTGCCCCGCCCAGGACAGCCTGTGAGCAGGTAGCAGTCAGAGTCCAGACCTCCCCTCTGCTGGGCCGCATCACGGCGCCCTTGGGGCCGACTGACCAGGGAGAGAGAAGGAAGGGTCCCTGCAACCGTCTTTATTTTCCTTTGGCCACATATCATCTTTCATAGCCACCTTGGAGTTGACCTATTAGGGACCAGTTCTGGAAGGATTTCTCAGTACCAACCACAGAACTAGAAATTGTCTCTTGGTTATGGGTCTATAAGGGAGAGGGAAGACAAAGAGGGCCGGCTGCAGCTTGGAGCAGAGAGTGGGACTGACCCTAATTAAAATGTCCCGAGTCAGGCATTTCTTGGCTTGCTGGAGTGTGCCACCCACATTTCCCGGCAACCACGGGGTCTGGCGCGGCCTCGTGACGGCCAGCCTTCCCAGGGTGCTTGGCCTGCCTGCCTGCCGTCCTCCTGGCTTGGAGAGGGTGGGTGTGGACTGAGCCCAGCACTCCCCTGCGCTGGTGCCTGAGTGCACCCCAAGAATCAGGAAAGGCGAGCAGCTTAGCCGACCCGGGGTGTGGTCTGGGAACGTGCCTGACTTAAAGTACTTTAGGGAGACCGTGGCTTAAAAAAAAATCTACTTTATGAAATAAGTCAAGCAGAGAAAGACAATTATCATATGGTTTCACTCATCTATGGAACGTAAGAAGTAGGAAGATCAGTAGGAGAAGGAAGGGAAGAAGGAAGGGGGGGTAAACAGAACGGGGAATGAACCATGAGAGACTGTGGACTCTGGGAAACAAACTGAGGGCTTCGGGGGGAGGGGGAATGGGATAGGCCGGTGATGGGTAGTAAGGAGGGCACGTATTGCATGGTGCCCTGGGTGTTATACGCAACTAATGAATCATGGAACTCTACATCAAAAACTAGGGATGTACTTACTGTATGGTGACTAACATGACATAATAAAAAATTATTATTAAAAAATTACTTTAAATCTTAATCCCTCTCTTCATTCTTAGCTGACCTTGCTTATTTTTGTTTTGTTTTTTTCTTTAATTTGAATTTTAGTTAATTTTCACTTTAGTTAACATACAGTGCAATATTGGTTTCAGGAGTGGAATCAGGATTCACGACTTAATACAACGCACAGGGCTCGTCACGGCCAGTGGCCTCCTTAATGCCCTTCAACCGTCTAGCTCCTCCCCCACCCTCCTCCCTCCAGCCACCCTCAGTTTGTTCTCTATCGTTAGGACCTTGCTTATTTTGAAATGTCCTTCTGATGGGAACGGTTCATCCTACCGCCTTGGAGCACACCTGCCCACCTGCGTCTGGGCTCCCATCCCTGCCACCCTCCCCTGGGGCAGTGGCTGCCATCCTGTCTTTCCTGTTCGAGGGCTCAACTCCTTCACTCCACTCCCATTTTCTTGCCGCTCTTGACAAAACTGGCCAAAGGAGTTTTCTGTATTAATGTCTCCTCTCCTTCCCTCCCTTCTCGTCCCCTTCCTCTTCTTCTTTCTTCCAAATAGTAGTAGGCAGTAAGACGTACTGAAGTCCCACGCACAGCTCTTTATATCAGGGACTGCTTTGTGTCAACTGTACCCGTCTGTTATTTTTGAAGCAGGCCCCAGACATCCATAAAATTTTCAGTAAACATTGCTCAAAGGTGAGGATTCTCTTCTCACGTAACCTAATGCCACTATCACACCTTAAAATTTGTTTTAGTTTATTTATTTTAGAGAGAGTGTACACGTGCAAGCAGTGGAAGGAGCAGAGAGGGAAGGAGGAAGGGGGCACGAATCCCAAGCACAATGCGCCCTGAGCGCAGGGCTCCATCTCACGACCCTGAGGTCATGACCCTAGCCGAAACCAAGAGTCAGACGCTCAACCTACGGAGCCGCCAGGTGCCCCACTCACACTTCCTTTACCGGGGTTCCCAGCACCGTCCTTTTCATGGGACTATGACCCCGATGAAGGGATCATTCCTGGGGCACCTGGCTGGATCAGTTGGAGGAGGACGTGCTCTTGATCTCGGGGTTATGAGTTCGAGCCCCACATTGGGTGTGGAGATTACCTAAGAATTAAGAAAAAAAGGAAGGGATCATTCCCTCCCTTTGGAAACTTTCTTCACTTGGCTTTTGGAGCGCACACAGCCCAGATTTTCTACCCGCCTCTTTGGCTGTACCTTCTCAGTCTGAAGGAGTAATCCTCAGCCCAGGCTGGGCATTGGAATCACCTGGAGAGCGTTTTTTAAAATGCTGGTCCATGGGCTCCATGTCCAGCGTTTCTGCTTTAACTGATCTGGGAAGGCACCGGGGCCTGATTATTTTCCTCCCGTTCCCATGTGGTTCTGTTGTGCAGACGCGGTGAGGACCCCCGGTCTCGCATTGGCGTGCCCCGGCTCAGTACTCAGCAGGACTCAGGCGCCGTGCCTCCTGCTCCTGGGTGACCTCGGCCAGTTCCACAGCTTTAAATACCTCTCCCTGAGCTCCAGACCCATTTATACAACCGTCTCCATGACATCTCCACTTAGACGTCTGAGAAGTGTTTTGAACTTACTGTGTCCAGAGCAGAATTCCACCTGACCTGGAAATGGCAACCCATGCAGTTGCTCAGACCGAAAACCTTAGAATCACCTGGCACCTTCCTTGCTCTCATACCCCACATCTAATCCATAAATAAATCCCTGGGGCACCACCTTCACATGAGATCTTGAACCTGACCCTTTCCCACTTCCACTACTACAGCCAGCTCCAAGCCTCCAGCATCCATCCGCACCGGTGATAGCCTCCCAGCCAGTCTCCCTGCCTCTACCGTGGCTTCTCACAGTCTGTGTATACACGACACAGAAGCTAGAGCAGCCTCATAACGTATATATTGAACTGTGGTAAGTCCCTGTTCTCAACCTCCCAATAGCTTCCCATCAAACTGGTAATGAAGTATGAAGTCCTTCTTATGGCTTGCATGACACACACGATGTGGCCCTTGGCTGCCCTCTGACCTCATCTCATACCACTCACATCATCGCTTCCTGAGCTCCAGTCACACCTGTCTCCTTACTGCTGCCCCTGCCTCAGGACCTTTGCACCTACTGTCCCTCTAATGAGAATAACTCTTCCCCCAGATACCTCAACAGTCATTTCCCCAGCGAGATCTTCTCAGACCCCATATTTATAACAGATTCCCTGTACCCTGCGTCTCCTTTTTTTATAACATTTTTACTCCTGAACGTGATATTATGTATATGTACACAGTTATCTCCATCTGCCACCAGAACGTAAGTTTTACAAGGGCAAGAACTTCTGTATAAGATTAGTATCTGATATACACAGAGCAGGTACTCAGTAGATATTTGTTGAAATATATGAATCTACAAGACTTGAGCCTCCCCTCTGGCCACTGCTGACCTGAGCTTTGGGCAAGAGACACCTCTCAACCCAACCTGGCACAGGTGTGTGCTCCATCTCTACTGAAGGCTCTAGACCAAAGGTCAACAAACTTTTTTCGTAAAGGGCCAGATAATATTTTAGGTTCCATGGGCCGTACATTCTCTCTTGCATCTACTCGGGGCTGCCATCGTAGCACAAAAGCAGCTGTAAGTGTGCCGGGCTGGCTCAGTTGGAAGACCATGTGACTCTTAATCTCTCAGGGACGCGAGTTCAAGCCCTACGTTGGGTGTGGAGATTACTTAAAAAAAAAAAAAGGTGGTTGTAGATAATACAGAAACACATGATGTGGCTGTGTTCCAATAAAACTTTATTTACAAAAATAGGAGGCAGACCCACTGGCTATAGTTTGCTGGCCCCTCGTCTGACATTTTCCACCTTTTCCCCAAATCTACATAGACAGAAAGGGAATAGCCAAAACTACTTGGGAATCTGGTCAGCAGGGTGAGTTTCTTCCCAGAAGTGGGAAAAATCTCCTGGAGCAACTGCAGCTTGTGTTAGCCAGACAGTACACTTCCTCACCACCGGGAGGATGCCAGTGTGGAGCAAAAGGAGGGCGAGAGTCAGAGGCAAGCTTTCTTCTTAAAAAAAAGTGGCACTGGCGTTTCTCCTTGGTCCATCTTCCAAGCAGAAGAGTTACCGCAGAAGGTGCTGAGCTCATTTCCACCCCATGGTGAAAAAAGTTTAGTTCTGTGGCTTGTAAAAGAGAGACCGTACTTCTGAGTCCTCGTGCAGCGCATTAGATCAGAGCGTAACATTTTATATACATTATTCATCCAGGGATCTTGAGCCCCGATGGAAAGACGTGGATTGAGAGTCTGGCTCTGCCACTTACTAGCTCTGTGACCTACTTTATGCAATCGCCGTGGTGATTAAATTAAACAGTGCTTGTAAAGTGTATCATCGTCACGTTGATAAAAACAGTGTAAATAGTAGCTGAACCCTTACAGCATCCCACAGGGAGGATACCGTGACCAAGCCCATTTCACAGATGCGAATGCTGAGTGTAGAGAGGTGAAATCACTTGCCAGCGTCACACGGTGAATGAGGAGCAGAGGCCACGTTCAAATCCAAGTTGTCTGACCCCAGAATCCGTACTCGTATCCACTGGGTGCTTCCTGGTGCCTGTAATAAGCACTCTGTAAGTGTGCTCAACACAGCTGGCGTTAGCCCCGCAGCAGGTGTCGCGGTAACTGAAGAGTCGTCCGCAATACAGGCTGGTAACTGTGCTTCCAGGCTCACGCATGTTCGTTACCCTCATTCCCTGCATTCTGTTGCCCCAGAGCCCTTGTTTATGTGATGGTTGCTTCCTTCCCATCCCCAGTCCTTTCGGAGCCTGCTGATCTTACTGGCGGTGAGTTGCTACTGGCCGTGGCCTCTCCACAGTGAAGGGAGAATACCTCTGCTGTTTACCTTTATGTCACGCTTTGCTGACCCAGCTCCCCAAGTACGAGCTCAAGCCGTGGACGCAAGTCCTAAAGTCCTTCCATCATTGGTTCATAGACATTCCCTTTCTTCTTCCTCCTCCCCTCAGGAGTCATGCGGGGCTGCAGCACTGATTCAAGAACACCTTGTCCCCTGAGATAATAGAAAATCTTTATCAGCCTGCTGTAAAAAGTTGTTTCAAGAGTAGGCTTTGGAACCCCCACTAGCGAACCAGTGGACAGAATGGTAGTTCTCGAGAGCAGAGTACTTTGTTCTGTCTCATTTGCACCTGTTGTTAGGGTTAGCCAAGTGCTGTGTTATTGGTTTGACTAAGAATATGGGTTCGGGGCGCCTGGGTGACTCAGTCGGTTAAGCATCAGACTCTTGATTTTGGCTTAGGTCATGATCTCGGGGTCGTGGGATCGAGCCCTGATTCAGGCTCTGTGCTCAGCGGGGAGTCTGCTTGGGATTCTCTCTCCCTCCTTTCCTCTCCCCATTCATGGTCTCTCTCACTCACTCTCTCTCAAATAAATAAATAAATAAATAAATAAATAAATAAATAAATCTTTGTGTTTTTTTTTTAAGATTTTTATTTATTTATTTAAGAGACAGCAGGAGCCAGGCAGGGGGCACCGGGAGAGGGAGAAGCAGGCTCCCCACTGAGCAGGGAGCCTAATGTGGGATTCGATCCCTGGAACCTGAGATTATTCTTAAGAAGCTTGGCTACTGTTTATTGAGTGCTTGCTGCCTACCAGGATGTATGGTAAGCCTCTTGCACGCTTTATATCATTCCCTCCCCCAAACTAGCACCATCCAATAGGACTCTCACGGGGAGGGCAGTGTTCTATATCTGCACTGTCCAGTGCAGTAGCCACTCACCACATGGGGCTACTGAACGTCTGAAGGGTGGCTGGTGCCACGGAAGAACTGAACTGTTATTTGTGTCTAATTTTAATCAGTTTAAATGTAACTAGCCCCATGAAGCTGGTGGCTGCTATACCGGACAGCTCAGCTCTCTCCCATTTTATAGATGAGAAAAAATGAAAGTTCAGATGGTTGAGCAGTTTGCCAAAGGTACTCCGCTCCACCGTGGCAGAGCCGCGCTTTGGACCCCTTCTTTCTGCCCACAGCAGAGTGGGCTCTCCACCACCATGTTGCACTCTCTTTCTGTTGTACTTTCTGCAGCAGCGGTTTCCTGGTTGGCAGACTGTTCCCTAAATCATAATATACGTGCATTATGCAACCCACCTTGCAGTCCCTGTGCGAGACCTACCTATAGAAAGCTGTGAAACGTGCCAAACGATAGAAAAGAAGACCTGCATAAATGGGGAAAATTCCACGTCCCTGAATGGGAACACTTAGTGTTGCAAAGATACTGTTTCTCACCGCCAGATCATCTTTGGACTCAGTACAATTCTACTCCAAACTCGATTCTAAAAAGATTGTGCCAGAATAGTCAAAACAAGAATAGTTGGGGGATGGGGTGGATTTGTTCTGCCCCTATCAAAATGATGAATAAAGTGAAAATAAGTAAAAATCAGAGACTGGCCCAGGAGTGGGCAATGGGCTGGTTAAAATAATCTAGAAAGATGGCATATGAAATCACAAATCAGTATGGGATGGGGGCGCCTGGGTGGCTCAGTCGTTAAGTGTCTACCTTCGGCTCAGGGCGTTATCCCGGCATTATGGGATCGAGCCCCACGTCAGGCTTCTCCACTAGGAGCCTGCTTCTTCCTCTCCCACTCCCCCTGCTTGTGCTCCCTCTCTTGCTGGCTGTCTCTATCTCTGTCGAATAAATAAATAAAATCTTTTTTAAAAAATCAGTATGGGACTGTTAATAAAGGTGGAAATGAGTTCTCCATCCAGAAAGTAATAAGGCTCAATCCTTACCTCATGCCACATATAAAGTAAAGGTCTAAACGCAAAAAAGGAAACCAAAAAACCTGAGAAGCCGTAGAGGGATAGAAGTACTTTTATAATATTAGACTGGGGAAAACGGGAAACCGTGAAGAGCAAGGTTGACAGCTTTGACTACCTAAAAGATAGAAGTTTCTCAATAGGATAAAAAACACCATAAGCAAAATTTAAAGGTCAGTTGACACAGGGCAAGAATAGTAATTCAAAGCAGCGCACAGGATTAAATCCTCCACCAACAAAGAGCTATGCCAGACCATCAGCAAGAAGGCGAGCAGACGGAAGATGGAGCAGGTTGAAGAGACAGTTCACAGGAAAAGAAATAGAAATGGTAGGAATGGCTAATATGAATGTTCAGCTGGGGGCGCCTGGGTGGCTCCGTCGGTTAAGCATCTGCCTTCGGCTCAGGTCATGATCCCAGGGTCCTGGGATCAAGACCCGTATTGGCCTCCCGGCTCAGCAGAGAATCTGCTTCTCCCTCTACCCCTCCCCCTGATCTCTATCTCTTTCTCTCTCTAATAAATAAAATATTTAAAAAAAAGAATGTTCAGCTGCACTAATGGTGAGAGAAATCCAATTTAGAACCATCAGGTACCGGGGTGCCTGGCTGGCTGTGTCGGAGGAGCACGCGACTCTTGGTCTCGGGGTTGTAAGTTCCCAGCCCCACGTTAAGCATAGAGAGTACTTAAAATAAAATCTTTAAAAAAACAACCAAAAAACCCCAAACAATTAGGTCCTGTTTTTTCACCAGTTGGACTGCCAAGAATTAGACTAATTATATCCAGGGTTCACCGGCACCGTGAGAGTGCAAATCGATCCAGCATTTTAAAAGGTCTGCAGGTCCGTTGTAAGCACTCACTGCGCAGAAATACCCACACAGGGATCCACAGACGTTCGCTGCAGGATAGTGTGGCATCAGAGAAGTGGAGACAGCAGCCATTAGCTA
The DNA here is from genome assembly GCF_017311325.1 of Ursus maritimus. Taxonomy (NCBI): domain Eukaryota; kingdom Metazoa; phylum Chordata; class Mammalia; order Carnivora; family Ursidae; genus Ursus; species Ursus maritimus. The sequence continues at coordinate 11,282,452 of NW_024425786.1, forward strand.
ACAATGTCCTATTTTAGCATGCAGTGCGGCCCCGAAAAAATGCAGCCGCTCTGTATGTAATGGTACGGAAATAGCTGCTGCGTATGTTGTTAAGAAAAAGCACGTTTGGGAACCATGAGTATAGCATGACCCGGTTTCACTTTAAAAAAATTTTTTTTTAAGTCTGCGTATGCAGGAAGTGTGTTGGGAGGACACACATGCAGGAAGCGTGTTGGGAGGACACACACGAGCAGTTGACAGTGGGAAACGGGGCCAGGAGGTCTTTGTACTTTATACACACTTCATCTTGCTTGAGTTTTTATGGCGAGCAAATGTTGTGAAGGTCTCTTGACCCGAGAAAGGAGTCCGAGTCCCACTCTGGCTCCCCCGCACTGAGCTGACCCTCCAGTGAAGAACCAGCCTGCACTGGCTTTAGCCTCCTGCTCTGTGTAAACGAAACAAACACAATCGGAAAGCTTTTCCGTGTCTCTCCAGTGTTGTGGTAGGTGCGGCTCCTCTTATAATCAAGAAAATGAGTAAACGTCCGTTTTGCTTTCTTACGTAAGGGAGTTCACCAGATCTCGAGAGATCCTGCCAGCTCTATCATCTAAGACTGTCTGATCTCAGAAGAAGAAGAGGCCGGACTCCCGTGTGGTGGTTCTCAGTCCTGAAGCGAGCAGGACAACCTCCAGCCATCGCGGGGAGGGAGCTGGGCGGTTCGCATAGGCTCGTTGCTTTCTCCCGGGCCTGTTTTGCCCGCCTCTCCTCTCGGGAGGGCAACCCCGAGGGACTGGGGTCTATCCCCGGCCAGCAGGGCTGCTGGGCTTACCCTGGGCCACAGGGAAGAGAGGCTATTTTTGTTGTGGGCGCTGAATGGTTGGCCTCTGGCCAGGAGCGCGTGCTCGTTGGTATGGTTGATGTAGCTTGCTGCTGTCGTCTCTACCACTGCGGCCAGAAAACACTGGAGAACACGTTTGGCCCGTGCCAAGAGCTTAAACCTGAGATGAGTGTTCTTGTGTGTCCGTCCCCCGTCTGGCTGTTCGAAGGGCAACAGCAGACCGGAGTATGGCTAAAACGAAGTTGGAAAGACTTGTCTCCTAGGGCTTTACTTGGAAAGGGCCCCTGCTTTCTTAGCCTTAACGAATCAGAGAGAGCCACCCTCACCTTCTTCAGCCTTTGCTCAGTGCTGTGGTTCATCTTGCCTGCTGCCCCCTTCCTTTTATCCGTCCAGCCTGGAAATAAGCGTCCTTCTTGGTGTAGGGCTGGACATGAGCCTGGCGTGGACCCTGACCCATACCCAACCTTGTCCGTTACCCCCGGGCAAATCCAGGGTCCCACATCAGTCTCTGGGGCCAGCGCCCCAGTCCCTCAGCCCTTAGTTTGTGCAGAGGGGCCGCTCCGAGTAGGGCGTGCTGGACAACGCCGGAGTAAGGGGCGTTTATACAGATAATGCCTCATGTAGTGCCCCTGGTAGGGCTAGCGCCACAGCCCTGGCTCGAAGCCCAGTACCACCTGAGACCTACACACGGACGGTTGGTCCCTCCCAGCATCAGGATGTCATTGTGCAGAGCACGGGCTGGGTGCTCTCGGGGCCTGGGCTCTGAGCATGCAGCTTTGCCCTCTGGAGCGTTCAGGGTAAGCCGCTGGTGGTCACCATGGATAGATCATTTGACTGGTCTTTCTCTTATTTATTTATTTATTTTTAATAATCTCTACATCCAGCGTGGGGCTCGAGATCAAGCGTCGCACGCTGCACGGATGGAGCCAGCCAGGCGCCCCTTGACTGGTTGTCTCAGCTCTCTGCTCTCGCCCTCCTCTTTATCTGTTTCTCATTTCAGGCGCATTTCTTTTCCTTTCAGTTGCAGAGCTACTTTGCTGCGTGTGAAGACGAGACCCCCGCCATCCGGAACCATGACAAGGTCCTGCAACGTCTGTGTGAGCACCTGGACCACGCCCTGCTGTACGGGTAAGCCGAGGTGGTCCCTGGAGAAGACCCTAGGCTGCCACCCGGCACGGCCTGGGCCGCGAGGAGCCTGCTGAGAGCAGTCCCTCCCCTTGTCTGCCTGTTCTTTCTGCTTTCTCTTGGCAGAGAGAGATTTGCCTCCCTCGGGTAGACCGCAGGCTGTCCGCAGCCGTCCCCGTGAATCGCCTCTGAGCAGGCGTGAACGGCTGGGGAAAGCATCAGCCGGCAGTGAGCCGCTGGCGTGAAGGTGCAGTGGTTGCCTGTGGGCCCCGCAGGGAGCCCATCGCCTTCTGCCCGGAGCTCATTACCAACATGCAGACCGCTGGGCCGGCTGACTGCAGCTTCCCAGGGTGGCCCCGTTGAGGTCACGGCAGCTCCTGTCCTATTTTCTCAGACTGCAAGACCTCTCATCTGGCTACTGGGTGCTGGTGGTGCATTTCACCCGGAGAGAGGCCATCAAACAGATCGAGGTGCTGCAGCACGTGGCCACCAACCTGGGGCGCAGTGAGTAGCACCAGGACGATGCTGCGGGGAGCCCGGGGCCCGGTGCGGCCTCAGGGTTAGCCCCGGGCGGCTGATCCCCTTGTGCTGTCCCCCGGCAGAGGGGCGTTCAGGTGCTGGTGCCCTGCGCCTGAGTTAGCTGGAGCATCGAGGGCGGCGGGCAGGAGAGTGAGGTGCCGAGGAGAGCCCGACTCCTCTCGAATCCCAGCCCGAGCCCCGAATGGGGAGCCCGGCTTCTCTCCCTGAGCTAGGATCCGTGTTAGCCGGCAGGATCGGTGCCCATCTGGAGTTTGGTCCGAGTTCCCTGGCCTGCCAGCAGCTAGGGTCTGACCAGAAGACCACAGATTTCAGGGGTTCCAGCCCTGCCCACAAGAGAGGAGGCTATCAGGGCGCCTATCAGTGCCCTCAGCTACTCTTGCTGTCCTTCCTGCCCTCACTTGGCCCAAAGAGCCAGCACCCTGACAGACCTTCCTTCCGGTTACTCCTGCCCTCCGTTTGCAGGCAGGGCCTGGCTGTACCTGGCGCTCAACGAGAACTCCCTGGAGAGCTACCTGCGGCTGTTCCAGGAGAACCTGGGTCTGCTGCATAAATACTACGTCAAGTGAGTGTCCGGAACAGTCTGTCTCACGCAGCCCCGGAGCTCCCCTTGAACCTCGTCCCAGAGACTCTTGTCACATGCAGACACCACGGTGTGCCATGTCAGAGGCCTAGCCCGGCCTGGCATGCTGAGGACACGTCAGTGATGGCTGAAGAGCCCTCAGCGCCTTGCCTCTGATGGCCCTGCCAGGAAGATGGGCACTCCCACTGCTCCGCCTCTGCCCGATCCTCTCCCCAGGCCTCAGACCTTACGCTCGGACCCCTTGGCTGGGCTCCTGCAGGAGCAAAGTATTTGTGGCAGCTGCTAAGAGCTAGAGGAGCCTTATGCTGCAGGCCCCGTGTCTGAAGACAGTGGCCGGAAGGTGCTTTGCGGCTCCCAAGCCAGGAGAATGGTGCCAAGGGGTGGGTGAAGGCGGCCCAAGCTGGGTGCCCTCCAGGCAGTGGGGATGTCACATGTCAAACGTCAACACAGCCAGCTTGCCAGTGAGGTCGGGGCCAAGCTGGTAACCACCGTCCCTCCTCGTGTCTCGCAGGAATGCCCTGGTCTGCAGCCACGATCACCTGACTCTCTTCCTGACCTTGGTGTCTGGGCTGGAGTTCATTCGATTCGACCTGGATCTGGTGAGACACCCTGGCTCTCGCCGCCTCTGGGGGCAGCAGGGTGGGCGGGCCGGACGTGCGGTCTTACTCTTCTGGTGCCTCTCAGGGAGCCCGTTGGGGTTCTGAACAAACAACACCTTGTTTGTTCAGGGTCAGAACAGTGGAACTGGGTGGAAGGGGGCGAGCCTCTCTTGGCTTATCAAAGCCAGAATGCCTAGTTCAGGTGACTCCTTCCTTGCCCCTCTGTCCAAACTGGGAGAAAAGCCATGTTGCCTGGAGCATTTAGTGCTAATGTACCCTCCTGTGTGTTTAGGATGTGAGTGTTTGAGAAAGACAAGGCACAGGCATCCCTGTGCCTCTTGGGATCCTAGAAGCATCCTCAGCTCCTTGCTCCCTGGCCTCCCTCACTGTCATGCACTAGAGAAACAGGACGCGGACCAGGAAGGGCTGAGGAGGGTCCAGAGCATCTCTTGGACTTGGGCTCATCAGCATGCAGCTGCCCCGTCCTAATCCAGTCACCTTCCCAGGTCCCTACGCCAGCGGCACAGACTGTCTACTGAAAAGTAGTTGGAACTGGAGAAAATGAGCGACTCTTATGGTCGAAGAGGTCAAGGAGGGGTTGGCAGGCAGAGCTGGGATCTGTCGTCTCTGTCTGCCTCCAGTCCAGAGCTTTAAGAGTCACAGCCATTCACATGACTCCTTTTAGCGGCTTATTTCTGAATTCCGGGCCTTTAGCTGATTCCCCAAAGGAGAGCCAGCCAGGAGGACTGACGGAGGCAGGTCTGCGCGGGGCCGCCCAAGGCCTCCCGCAGCCGAGCCCCTTCTTTGTGCTCTTATCTCAGGACGCCCCGTACTTAGACTTGGCCCCCTACATGCCCGACTACTACAAACCGCAGTACCTGCTGGACTTTGAAGACCGCCTCCCCAGCTCCGTGCAAGGCTCGGACAGCCTGTCCCTCAACTCCTTCAACTCCGTCACCTCCACCAACCTGGAGTGGGATGACAGCGCCATTGCCCCATCCAGTGAGGGTAAGTGCCCCTGGTGGCAGGGAGCCACGCCCCTGCGGTGGCACCGTGGTGAGGCCGCTCCCGCCTGGCTGGATGACGTCTCTCTGGGCTCGTTGTGGTCTGATGGGGGAGATTGGCAGTTCAACAGGGCTGACCATTTCCCAAGTCTTCATTCATTTCCTCAGCATCTCCGTGGTGGGTAAAACACTGATTCTGGGGACAAAAAGCCAACATGAGATCATACCTTTTCCAGAAGGCTAGAGCCCTATGCCTGGGGTGGGGGTGGGCGGGACAGTTTTCTAAGTGAGGAGGGATTGGCTGCGTGACCTGGAAACTCTTGCTGCCACTGCAGGGGTGAGTGCTGCCTGCTCGGGGAGGTCGTCCTACTCTGATTCTAGGCAGAAAGAGGCTGAGCAGTCCCTGGAAGGAGGAGAGAGAGCCAGATGGGTCCGAAGGGGAGGGGAGACTTGCCCCCGTTTCTCACAAGCCCATCCGGCTTCTGAGTCCCTCCTACGCTCGCTGGCGTGTTAGTGCTGATTGCACCCGCTGCTTCCAAGACGGAAATAGGTGGTCATCGTGTCTGTAGGGCATCTTGTCATCTGGATCCGACAACTGAGTGGAACAGCCTGGTTTCTTTCGAACCTTAGGCTTCTGTGTTCATTTATAAAACTGGCGTTTCTCCACCTTCATTCATCCCATGCGGGAAAGGAGAGCTCTTCATTTACTGTACCCCGCCTCACCTCCAGGGAAGGGGACCCCAAGCACAAGTTCAGCCCCCGGGGCTCCCTGGAAGTGCATTAGCATTGAGACCTTTGCCTTCCTCATTCTTCGCGTCTGCTTGTGCCGTGGGCCAAGGGCCCATGAGGGCAGTTACTTCCAGCCTTGTTAGCAAGACTTGCATTGCTCCTTGTCCAAGCGGAAGGCGGTGGCTCAGTCTCCTAGGATTGGGCTCGCGGGCTGCCTCCGAGAAGTCCGGGGCTGGGCCCTGAAGGGGCAGCCAGGCCGCCGGCAGGCGGAGGTACCCCCTTGAGCCACCTCACCTCCGATGCTGGGTTCAGAGGCAAGGAAGGCAAGGGATGGAAGAGGTTAGGTACAGGGGAGCCCACATTCTTCTCAGCCAGAACCAGGTCCTGGGGTTGGAAAGGATTGCCCCTGAGGGTCTTTCCAGCTGATCAGAGGGTCCTGGGCCAGCGCCTGAGCTGAGAAGCATCGTAAGTTCCCTGAGGCTGTTAGAGAAAATGCAGAAAGTTTAACTTTTTCCTCTCTTGTTTTCTCCCCGTGTCTCCCACCCCATGCCCCCACCCTCCCTGTCCTTCCACTCCCTGTTTCTAATCTTCAGTTTTGTCCCTCATTTTTATAGATTATGATTTTGGAGATGTGTTTCCAGCAGTGCCGTCTGTACCCAGCACAGACTGGGAAGGTGGGACAGAGTCTGCTGTTACCCTCTTTTCCTGTTTTGCTATGTTTCCATGCCAAGCTTGCTGCATGATTCGAAATCAGCTCATTATTTATAATAATGTCAATGATCATAATAAAGCCAAGCTGGTCTTCTAAGAGATGGAATTCTGCAGGAGGAGAACTCGACCTGCAGCTCAAGGCAAACCCCTTCTAGTGCAGGACTCCTGCCTTTACGCAGTGGCCTCGCGGAGTCACCAAGTGACCGCATTTCAGGGACACGTGGTTCCCCCTCCCTGATTCCGATGCCAGTGAAAGCACCAGATGTGCGTAGGGACCTGCCAGCTCGTGGGGTGTTGGTGGCCTGACCCGGCTAGCGGAGACTTGTTCTGGAAAGCATGGGGTGAATCTGTGGATCGTAAGCTCCTTTAGGTCAGATGTGCCCTTGTGTCAGAAGCATCAAGAAGTGAAGGTGGAGGGCTCGATTCCTCCAGTCCAGTCTTGGTGGTTTCCTCTCCGGTGGAAAGAGCCTGAGGGCCGGATGGGCAAAATTGCCCAGGCAGAGCCAAAACTTCCTACAGGGAGAGTCTCTCTGAGGTTTTAAGGCCGATTGAAATAAAATCTGGCCGCTCTCCCACCTGTCCACTAGGCGGCAGCCGTGTGCGGGCCGTCTCCGGCCCATGACTCCACTTCTGGGCTTCTGGAAACCCCTGGGGCTCTTCCCGTTCCCAGGATTACTCAAAACCCAGGGCATGTTTCTGAGAGGGTTAATGCTTCCTCCTTAGATCTGGGGCTGTAACCCCTCAGCCCCTTATTAAAGAGCCTCCTGCCCTGTGGGCCGCTTCTGCCCAGGGCTGGGCCAGGCAGGGGCGGGGGCCAGCCCTGGAGGGAGAAGGTGCTGACTCTAACCCTGGCAGGAGGCATAGGTGCCCTTTCCACTGCTCCAGAGCTGGCCTCTTTGTTATTAGCGCCGTGATCTCTGAGTAATGGATGACAGGTGATCTTCTCCCAAGTACTGTATGAGATAGCTTAGTTTGAGGGAAATAAGATAGGGCATTGGGGAAGGTTAATTATGTCATCTGGCCAAGAAAGTAGCACTCAAGAGTGCCACAGATTAGTTAAGATGAGCTCGAAATCCAGAATTCCATCGTAACCTCGTTGATCCTCTCAACCTCTCTTCTTACAATGCACATGCTGGGCATTGATTTCTTCCCCGCCCATTCTAACCACTAACCCCCTCCTGACCCAGCTCCTCGCTGCCCTTTGCAGTCACTTGACAAGCAGGGCCCGACCTTTCCTCTGCAGCCCTTCAGAGCTCCCGGTGGCCCGGGAACTAACGACCCGGGTCGCACTGCTTGCTCAGGCTGGGCCGGGCAGGGCTCCCGGGTGTGGTGAGCTTTGTCCCATCGTGATCTCCTGCTTTCCTCAGTTCCCAAGCCTGCTCTGGCCGCTCACCTGGGGAGGCTTTGTCTTCTCCATCCACCCGGAGGGAAGCAGGATTTGGGGGCAGCTCCAAACTCGGGGCCCTGGGGTGGGGGTTGGGGTGGCCTTCCATGGTCCTTGGCTCATCATGGAGCACGTCCCGTGGCCTGCTCACTCCCTTCTCAGCACTCCTCCCACAAGCAACTGCAGATCTCTAGGGGCTGGAACGAGAGTGGTTGGCCTCACAGGACCCTTCTTTGAGACGGAAGGGCAAGGTTTTCTGCCTCTGAGAACTAAGGCTCTGGGGACCCAGGACATCTGAAGGAAGTCTCGAATGCTGCTGGTGTTTTCCTGGCAGGGCGGGCAGTTGCCTTTGGCCCCTACCTTTATCCTTATATTAAAAGACACTGTACTTTAAAAAAAAAAAAAAAAAAACGGATGGTGTGTGGCATCGGCAGACAGCTGCCCGGTGGTTTCCAAGATCACTAGGAAGCGAAGCAGGTTGGGCCCTTCCAGATGAGGCTGAGGGCAGGAAACATGTTTGCCATGTCTCCTCTGTCACATAATGGCCCACAAGATGTGTGTAAGCTGGCAAATGGGGCGTGAACATCCCGCGTCCCGTGCCATTAACTCTCACCCGACCTCTTCCGACAGCTGGGCCTCAGCTCCCTGCTGGGCCAGCTCCCATCTGCCAGCAGATAAGTGCCCTGTGTGCTTCTCATGCTCCTGTTCCAGTAACCTGGGCTGGATGGTTGGGGGCAGGGGGAGCAGTGAAACCAGCCCCTCTCTGGAGAGGCAGCACCCCCCCACCCGACCCTGCCTTCTCCCCAGGGTGGAGCCAAGGGTGAGGGGCACCCAGAAATGACCGGTAGGCCGGCGAAGGCTTGCGTGAAATGGAGTTCCCAACTCTCGCCTTAAAGGGGTGCCTGGTCCTGCCCACCCCCACCCCGGCTCCGGGAGTGTGCTGATGTCAGGGAGAGAAGCAGCCGCCGAAGGGCCTGTGAGGCCGCTTTTGGGGGGCGGCCACTTGGCACACCTTTCTTCTCCCCTTTGCACCTTGTTGCCCTGGTCTGTCATTCTCCCTACTGTGCTCTGGGCCCTTGTTCTGCCTTTTCCCCCCATGCTCCTCACCCTCTGGACTCCCTATCCAGTCTCTCAGCCCCTGCCCCCACTCTGCACCCTTCAGTTTCCCTGATCCCCGTTGTCTCTCTCTAGTCTCTCTTCCTTTGTTGCTTTTTATCTGCCTCTGGCACAGGGTGGAGGGGGGACCCTTCAGAGGACTTTGGGTATCTCAGCCCTGCCGGTGGTGTGTGGCGCTGCAAGTAAACGCCCCCCCCCCCCATAGCTCCCTCAGACGGAAGGCTCTAAGGTTAACCTGAGAGGTCTGCGGTCCATTTCCTCTCGAGGCATCAAGGTCACCGTCCCTGAGGGGCTTCAGCCTGAAGGCTGCTTAACCTTGGGGCTCTTAACTCGAACTTGGCCAAATTGCTATGAGCTCTTGGGGGTTCCCAGTGGAGTGGTGATGGTGTCCCTCCAAGTCACTTGTAAAGCACAAATCCCCTCTCCTGTTGGTCTGGGCTTCTGCTCTTAAAACAGGGCCACCCTGATCAGATTTCCCCAGGAGGTACTCACCTGCCTCCCTCATGAGTTAAGGCATGCTTTGGGGGCCCCAGACGGTGTCTGATGGGCTGTCTCCTGTTTCCTGTTCTCCCAGATGGAGACCTCACAGACACCGTCAGCGGCCCCCGCTCCACCACTTCGGACCCAACCAGTAGCAAAGCTTCCACCAAGAGTCCTACCCAACGCCACAACCCCTTCAGTGAGGACGCGGCCGAGACCGTGTCCTCCTCCGACACCACCCCGGTGCACACCACCTCCCAGGAGAAGGGCGAATCCCACACTCTCGACCTGCCGGACCCCTGCCCGGAGCTCGAAGTCATCAGGTCAGTGGGGAGGGGCCCGCAGAGAAGGTGGGGGAGCATCCGGGGGTCCATCCCGTCCTCTCTGAGCATCCCGTTTTAGTCCTCGCACATGGGGACCATACCCCCCCCCCGATGGGGGGACCAGGAACTTCCTGGAGACTAAGGGGTTCTCCAGTGGTTCTTTGAGCAAGAAGAAACAGGCGGCCCAAGCCCAGAAGGCGGTGTGGCACTGATGACCGCCGTGGCTGGTGGCGAGGGCCACGCCCGGGCTGCTGGGGCATTTGTCAGGTTTATTCAGAGCCAGAAAGCCCCTTCTGGCTGGAATTCTTCCAGTTCTTGACTGTCACTGTACAGTTCCTGAGATGTGTACTCGTTCAGCATGGCTCCTCGGAAGAAGAGTGTCTCTGTCGTGTGGGTAGGGGCCTTACAGAAGGGGAGGGAGGACAGGTGGGGGAGCTCTTGGTGCAGAGACTCCTGGATTCCCTGCCCTGCCCCGGCTCCTGCCCCTGAGGGTCTCAGCGCTAGAGGGGAAGGAAGATATGTATGTCAAATCCTCCGAGGCTTGCTGGCCCGAGGCAGGGGTCAGGGGTCCCGCCCTGCAGGCTGGTTCAAGGCCTCAGCCTCTTAAATGGCTCAGACCTGGGGTCGCCTTGCCAGGCCCATCCCAGCCAACTTGCCACGAAGGAAGCTTGAGCCCAGAAGACTTTGAGTGCACTTCTGGTTACGTGATGGGGAGTGAGGTCAGCTCAGGGGCCGCTGGCCACATCCCAAGGAGATGGCTCCGTTAGAGACGCCATCGCCCTGTGTGTGCTCCCCAGAGCACAGCTAGTGCAGCTGTGTCGTCAGCTAGAATTCGTAGGACCTGCTCAGGGGTTCCTCGGGTCCCCGCCTCTGCCAGCAGCGGGGTCCCTCAGGGCCTGAGCTGCTCTTGCCCCCAGTACTGCCCAGGACCACCGAAACTCCGCCCTCAGAGGTCACGCGCGCAGGATCGCCCCTTTTGGCCCAGCCCGCCTAATTCTCCAGTACCGCAGCGCTCAGGTGGTAAATCTGTGCCCGTCACTACTGTCCCAGGGTCACCAAGAAGAAGAAAACTGGCAAGAAGAAGAAGACGAGGTCGGATGAGGAAGCTAGTCCACTTCACCCCTCCTTGACCCAGGACACCTGTGCCCGGCGGGGGGATGGTGACAGCCTGGTCAGCAGCCCAGGCCTGGGGCGGGCCTCCCCGGACGCGACCTTTACTTCCCCCCAGGAGGAGGGAGAGGGGCCCAGCAGCACAGCGGAGAGCAGCGAGCTCTCGGAGCCCGGCCAGATGGGCCTGCTTATTCCCGAGATGAAGGACACCTCCATGGAGCGCTTGGGGCAGCCCCTGAGTAAGGTCATTGACCAGCTCAACGGGCAGCTGGATCCCAGCACCTGGTGCTCCCACGTCCAGTCCCCAGACCAGTCCTTTCGGACCGGCTCTCCCGGGGAAGCCCCGGAGAAGCCGCCATTTTGCGACTTTAGTGAGGGGCTTCCAGCCCCAATGGACTTCTACCGCTTTACCGTCGAGAGTCCAAGCACTCTTACATCAGGTGGCGGCAACCATGACCCTGCAGGGCCTGGCCAACCGCTGCATGTTCCTGGTAGCCCTGCGACTGCTGGCCAAGAAGAGGGAGGAGGAGGAAGAGAGGGACAGACGCCTGGGGCCCTAAAGGACGCCCCCAGGAAGGCCCAGGAGCCGGGGACCCAGGAGCCGGACACTGAGTTGCCCCCGGTTGGGGAGGGGCCTGTGCCCGAACCAGAGCCCGGGACCCACGAGACTCTTTGCCAGCTCAAGCGAGACCCGCCCAGCCCGTGTCTGAGCAGCGCGGAGGACTCTGGGGTGGATGAGGGGCAGGGGAGCCCGTCCGAGATGACCCACTCGGCAGAGTTCAGGTGAGCCGGGCCCCCCGTGCGGCTGGCCTCAGAGCCGCTCCGGCCCTCCAAAGCTGGGGACAGTCTGTCCTCCAAATGAAGGAAGTGCGGCTCCTGAAAGGACTGGCCTGGGCTGGGAGGCGGGAGGGGGTGTAAGTCTCCCCCCCCCACCCCGTCACCTCACTTTGGCTCCCCATCGGGGAGCCAGGGCGGCTGGGCTCCCTCTGGGTGCCTGCTTGGCCGCTGTGAGCCTGTGTCCCCTCCGCCCCTGCCCTCGCCCGACACCCCCCACGCTTGTCCCTCTCACAGAGTAGACAACAATCACTTACTCCTGCTGATGATCCATGTGTTTCGAGAAAACGAAGAGCAGCTGTTCAAGGTCAGTCCCAGGAACTCCAGGGCGAGCAGGAAAGCGTGCGGCCGGCCGGGGCGGGTGGGGCCGGGGTGCCTGACCCTCCTCCGTGCGGCCCCTCAGATGATCCGGATGAGTACCGGGCACATGGAGGGCAACCTGCAGCTGCTGTACGTGCTGCTCACCGACTGCTACGTCTACCTGCTCCGGAAAGGTGCCTGCCGCCCCCAGCACGGGCTCGCCGCCCTCCCTTTCCCCGCGCCCCCACCCCCGGCTCTCGGCCGCCGGGCGTGCGGCGACCAAAACGCTGCCCGGCTGTGCCACCGGCCGTCCCAGCACCCCAGGAGCCACGAGCCCCCCGTGTCATTCCCCTCCACCGTGTCCGATCGCGGGGCAAGGACGGGGCCTCCCTCAGAGAGAGGCCGGGTCTTAGAAAATGGGGCAGGGGGAGGGAAGAGAGGCCCCTATGAGTCATAGGCATTGGGGTCTCCTCTCTCAGGGGCCGCGGAGAAGCCATACCTGGTGGAAGAGGCCGTTTCTTACAACGAACTTGACTATGTGTCGGTGAGTGCAGGCTCAGCAGGTGGCATACACCGTAGGACAGGGCTCCGTGGGCCGCCAGAGCTGCCGAGCGAGGCTGCAGAGCGATGCGTGTCCCTGCCTCCCCCCCCCCGTTGCCCCCCACCCCGGGGTTGGGCATCAGCTTCTCTCTCAGAGCACCTTCCACACGTGATGCTGGGGACAAGAACCAAGTTTCTGACGTCTCTTCGTCCACCACATTTCTGACCATCCCTCCCGAACTCATGCCAGGGTCCCCAGCCTCTGGGGCTTTACCTTGTGGCGACTCCGGGGCGTGCTTCTTCCTGCCCCAGCCAGCCCTCAGTCTGGCCACGGCCACGGCCACGGCTGCCTCTTCCTCCAGGCAGCCGCCAAGCCCCGTGCGCATGTGAAGGTGTTGTTTCTGGCAGGTGGGCCTGGACCAGCAGACGGTGAAGCTGGTGTGCACCAACCGCAGGAAGCAGTTCCTGCTGGACACGGCCGACGTGGCCCTGGCTGAGTGAGTGACACGCCCCTGACACCTCCCCGTTTGCATAGGACTGGAGAGCGGTCCTGGACTCCCCAGCCTTGGGGGAGGACGGGGAACAGTAGGATTCGAAGAAGTGGCGAACAGATGTGTTCCCTCTGGAACCTGTGGGGGGTGTACAAGCACACTGTCGGACTCCGTCGTCAGCTGGGTGAGGGGGGGGGGGGGGGGACCTGAGACCCCAGGTGGCCGCCAGAGAGGAAGGGGGCTGGCATGAGTTACTAACAGGGAAGAAACACACGCCCCGCCACCAGGCCACGGGGCCACAGAGTGCATGCAGAAATGACTCGGAATAGGATGGTGTCAGTATGCTGACTCGGGTCCCCTCTGCACCGCCGTATCTGGTCTGCCCTCCCCGGCAGACCCCAGGCCCCGGGTCACCGGGAATGGCTCGGCCTTCCCCAGGTCACCGTGCGATGCCAGGGGACTGGTGCGCGTCATGCCCCACCTGCCGCCCTGAGCTCTGGTTCCGGCTGGCTCCCTCCCCGAAGTGCCGGTGACCCCCTCCGGGCCAGGGTCCCGTCCAGTGGAGAGGTGCCCCCACCCCGGCCTCTGACGGCACACCCCACGCCCTGTGCAGGTTCTTCTTGGCCTCTTTGAAGTCCGCCATGATCAAAGGCTGCCGGGAACCACCTTACCCCAGCGTCCTGACTGACGCCACCATGGAGAAGCTGGCGCTGGCCAAGTTTGTGGCTCAGGAGTCTAAGTGCGAGGTCAGTGCTGGCGGGGGGAGTCATCCCTGAGAGGCCAGCTGTGGCGTCAGGGTGAGGTCAGGCGGTGCAAATAGAGGTCTGTAGCACTTCGGTGTCCCCCATCCCGAAAGGGCTCTCTTGCCCCTGGGTCCGGTCCCCCCGGCCCCCTGGGATATGTCCTTGCTTCTCTGTGGCCGTTCCTGGTGCCGGGCCGTCGGTGAGCCGGCCCGGACCTCACTGCTCTGTCTGCTGCCCCTCCCAGGCCACTGCTGTCGTTGTGCGCTTCTACGGGCTTGTCCACTGGGAGGACCCCATGGATGAGTCCCTGGGTCCCATGCCCTGCCACTGCTCACCCCCCGAGGGCGCCATCACCAAAGAAGGCGTGCTGCATTACAAGGCGGGCACCTCCTACTTGGGCAAAGAGCACTGGAAGACCTGCTTCGTGGTACTCAGGTGGGAGCTCCCGCAGCTCCGGCCTCAGGCCCGGCCTGGAGCTCTTTGGGCCAGCCACAGAGAGAGAAGCCCGAGGGGGCCCCCTTCCACCCCCACAAGGGTTTTAGAGTCCATCTATCTCGGGATATTAGAGCTTCTGTGTAAAGCCATCTTCGGGGCCCAAGGAATCCTGGGGCATCAGGTGTCGATCTGGGCTGGGCTGCTGCCAAGTGTCTCAGTGTCCCAGGTCTGCTGAGGGGGTAGTGTGCCCTCCTGTGCCTCTGGTTCCTTCTTCACCCTCCGTTTCACAGAAGATAGGCCCCTTGGCCTCTGGGGCTTCAGGCCCCAGCTTGCGGGGGGTCCCTGGGATCTGGGCTCCTCCTGGCCCCCAGTGTCCGGGACAGGCCTCACCCCTGTGTTGTGCCCCTGCAGCAACGGGATCCTCTACCAGTATCCCGACCGCACTGATGTCACTCCCCTGCTGTCGGTGAACATGGGGTGAGTGCCCTGGCAATGGGGGGCTGGGCAGGTATGGGGCCTGGCCCCAGCACCGGAAGGTGGGGACTGTGGCTGAGCCTGCGGCCCAGGGCTCCTGCCCTCCCTGGCTTGAGCTGGCATGCCCTCTTGTCCGTCAGTTCAGCCCACCCCTCTTAGCCCCATCCGGTCCAGCAGCCCTGACTGAAACCTGGGGGTCTGTGAAGCCCCAAGCAAGGGGAGGAGGGGCGGCTTCCTGTCAGGGAAGCAAGAGAAACTCCTTGTCAGGAAAGGATCTGGTCAGGCAGGGGAAGGGGCCGCTCCCCTGGGAAGCTCCTGACCTGATGGAAGATGGACACGCACATGCTTGGAGACCACCTCGGGCCCAGAGAGAGAGAGTGAATGACTGTATCCTGGTTCTGAGAGGGCCAGAGCCAAGAGCCCATTCTCACCCCTTGCCTGGCCAGACAAAGATCTCTAGAAGGATCTTCACAGAAAGGGGTGCGCTTGGCCAGCAGCTTTAAGCCTCTTCCGAGAGCCCAAGGGGTCCACACCACCTTCTGTCCTCCCGCCCCCGGGGACCGCGGGTGTAGGCAGGCCCATGTCCACGTGCCTCGAGCCACCCCTGCCTCCTTGCTGCCCTTTCACCCCTCCTCCTCTGGCCCAGGGGGGAGCAGTGCGGTGGCTGTCGGAGAGCCAACACCACGGATCGGCCCCACGCCTTCCAGGTCATCCTCTCCGACCGGCCCTGCCTAGAGCTGGGCGCCGACAGTGAGGCCGACATGGCCGACTGGATGCAGCATCTCTGCCAGGCTGTGTCCAAGGGGGTGAGCGCTCCCCGCCTCCCGACCCAGCCAGGATCCCTGCTCCCTTCCCCGGACCCACACACTCAGGGAGCAAGCAGCCCCTGAAGACCAAGACAGGGACATCCAGGGGACAGCCCAGGAGCAGACCGAGAGCTCTGTGGCCTGACACTCCCACCTTCACCCCTGTCCCCCACCTCCACTTTCGAGGTGGCCGGAGCCTTTCCGGTCTCTGGAGGGAGGGGCCGAGGGGCTTGGCCGTGGGAGTGAGGAGTTCTGGAGTGGGGAGCTCTGTGGCTGGCCAGCCCGGACAGCTCCAGCTTGCCTCCCCCCACCCCTCTGCCAACGCTCTTCAGGTCATCCCCCAGGGGGTGACTCCCAGCCCCTGCATCCCCTGCTGCCTGGTGATCACCGACGACCGCCTCTTCACGTGCCACGAGGACTGCCAGACCAGCTTCTTCCGCTCCCTGGGCACAGTCAAGCTGGCCGACATCAATGCTGTCTCCACTGAACCGGGCAAGGAGTACTGTGTCCTGGTGAGCTGGCCCGGGGAGGGGGTGGGCGGCAGAGAGGCTATGGAGGCAGGCCCTGCAGAAGGAGCACTGCGTCGGCTCACCCGGGGACCCGCTCTCCCCAGGAGTTTTCCCAGGACGGCCAGCAGCCCCTCCCACCCTGGGTCGTCTACCTGAGCTGCACATCTGAACTGGACCGATTCCTGTCTGCACTGAGCTCCGGGTGGAAAACCATTTACCAGGTACCCAGCCGCCCAGGGCCTGAGGAATGAGTGCAGCCACTGAGGCGGGAGTCGGGGGACAGCCCCGTTCCAGTAGCTCTGGGGCGGACTCTGGCCCCCGTGCACCTGAGGCTACAGCTGGTAGTCGAATCTAGGAGATGCAGCTCCTGACCTTAGTCCCACGGTTCAGGGGGACTCCGGGGTGCCCACGGCTCCCGGAAGAGCGGGGTCCCGGCCGCAGCCCTCACAGCTGCCCTCCGTACCCCCACCCAGGTGGACCTACCCCGCAAGGCCATCCAGGAAGCCTCCAACAAGAAGTTCGAGGACGCCCTCAGCCTCATCCACAGCGCCTGGCAGCGGAGTGACAGCCTCTGCCGTGGCAGAGCCTCCCGGGACCCCTGGTGCTGAGGCGGAGCCGGCTGGCAGCCGGGGGGGCCGAGAGAGGCCTGCCGAGCAGCACCCGGTGTCCTCGCTCCATCATCGTGCCACTCGGGGCCGGGCTTCCACCCGTGTTCCATAGCCCACTCCCGCCTGGGGGACAGAAGCACCGACCGGGGCTCGAGACAGGGTCTCTCCCCTCCCAGGGATCCAGAACGGGTGCTCCGCGCTCTCGGGCAGCACGCCCGGCCAGTGATGACTGGAGAGCGCTGGGCGGAGGGTCTGAGCCCTATGGGCTCTGCGTAGGCACACATGCGTGGCATTGGCAGATGCATATGCATCTTTTCAGGAGGGCGATGAGAGTAATACCAGCTCTGAGGGGAGCAGAAGGACGGAGAGGGCAGGAGTCCCCTCTTCCCCTCCCGGGTCAGGGGTCCGGGCCTTGGCCCGCCATCCTTGTTCACTTTTGAGCACTCAGCGGGCGGTGCGGGGAAGCTGGGCACTAGGGCCTCGTGCATGTTCCCTCCTCACTAACTCCATCCCCAGGCACACTGCTGTCTGCCTTGCGAGGGCCCACAGCTGCGGGCCGGGGTCGGGGCCCGGGGCTGGGCGGCCCCTCCCTGGCTGCCCGGAGGCCCTGCATGTCCACGGCCCCTGCCTGTCCCCAAACCACAGTGCCCGGTGCCTGGTGGACCCAGGAGGACGCAGGAGGCAGGCCGCCTCCTTCTGCCAGGAGCAAAGGGGAGGGAGGAGGGCTTGGAGAGGAGCAGAGCCCCGCCAGCCTGGCATCTTGGAGCGTGCCTCCTGACCGTCCCTTGCTTGGCTGGAGCCGGGCCCTCTGGGGGAAGGGGTCAGATGGTCTGGGTTTTGTTTTTTTAAATAAAATAGACATGTTATATTGCCAAGTCTTCGTCACTGGCCCTTTGTGACCAGGTTGGAGGTGGGGGATCACCAGCCCCCCCTAAAGCCCCTTGGCCATTCATTCCCTGGTTCTCTTCCATCAGCTGCCGTGTGCTGACACGGGGCACCCGATCACCCACTGCCCCCTTGCTGCTCTCTGGAGCTCAGGCCCTGAGGGTTTCTTGGCCTGACCTTTGCTCTCCCTCCTACTTCCTACAGGGGCCAGGGGAGGGGAAGCCACCCCTCTAGTCCCAGGGCCTGTCTCCACAGCCAGGGCAGGGCACTCCACGGCCAGCCTCCCCAGCTGTGGGGGCGAGGGCCAGCCATTTGGGATAAACCCAAAAGAGTCCAAGCTGTCCCTAGACCTCGTGTTGAGCTGCTGCCCTGGGGGCTGGCCAGAGGGTGCTGCCAAGCTTACCAGGCTCTGGAGGGGGAGGGGAGGGTGCTCTGAGGTGCTCCAGCACCCCACACCTCCAGGCCCTCACACCTGGGAGGAAACGGGTGGGCGCTGGGAAGGGTGGGCGTGGACGCGATAGAGGTGGGTTCCAGGCAGGGTGGCTCTGCCTCTGGTTCTGACTAGGACTTGGGTGGCAGGAGAGAGATGCCCTGGGGACAGAGGCCAAGGTGGGCAGGGTGGTGCTGTGAGGTCCCTTCTGACAAAGGGCCATTTCCACACTTGGGCCTCTCCTCCAGAAACCTACAGCCCAGAAGGGGCTCCCATCAGAAGGGGGCAGGACAGGGGCAAGTCCACACGGGGTGAGTGACCGAAGCCACAGGCCACTCCTTGAGACACATGGCTCAAAGGCCCTGAAGTCATGGGAGGCAGGGACGGGGAGAAAGGAGCCAGAAGTGGGGGGTGGGGGTAGGGACGTGGGCCATCTTGTCCTGGGTGAAGCCCTGCGTTAGGAATGTTCTTCACACATCTCTAGTCCTCCGAAAAACCTCTGAGGGAGGTCCTGATATCCCCATTTCACAAATAGACTGAAGCTAGGAGAGAGGAAGTGATTGCCCACGGTCACACAGGACAGACAGCAGAGCCTGGGATTCAAAATCAGTTCCACGGGACCCGAGAAGCCCCTTGCCACCTCTGCTCTCCCTGACAGTGGGACTGTAGACCCTGGGAGCCAGACTGGAAGACTGAGCCCAGGAAAGGGGAGCAGCAAAGACAATACAGGGTGGTTGTGGACAGTTGCTGCGTAGCCTGGGCACACGGTTTCAGGAGCCTCCCCAGGCAGTTGCCCCTGTGCCCAGGGCTCTGAGCTGCAGCAGGACTGGCTAGACCAGAGGTGGGGCCAGGGCCACCAAGCCCTTTGCCCCAGGGCCACCAGCCCTTTGCCCCAGGACCAGAGGGAGGGCAGGAAGACAAGCAGGAGGAGGTGTCTCAGCTGACTGGCACCTTCTCCCCGCCCCCAATCTCCGTCTTGCTCCAGGTGACCTTTTCCCCAGATCCCAGGGTCCAGGCACACCCCGCTGGGAGGTGTGGAGATCAGAGACAGCTGGGATTGGCCCGAGCCAGCGGGGGCGTGTCCCAGGCTCCTCCGGCCCCAGTAGCCAAGCGGAGCAGGTGGACTCCCGAGATAGACCAGGGTCCACCCGCCTACCCGACTGGGACCTCTGCCCTCCAGACATGGGCCCAGACCCCCTTGATCCCCAGCCCTGTGGCCGTGCAGGGGTGCAGACAGCCTAAGCGCCACCATCCCGGGGCCTGTGCCCATGTCTCTGACCCGGGCACTGCCGGCCTCAGGAACAGAGGCCATGGAGACGGTTGCCCCAGCTGTGGACCTGGTGCTGGGCGCCTCGGCCTGTTGCCTGGCCTGCGTCTTCACCAACCCCCTAGAGGTGGTGAAGACGAGGCTGCAGCTGCAAGGGGAGCTGCAGGCCCGCGGCACCTACCGACGGCCCTACAGGGGCTTTTTGGCCTCGGTAGCAGCCGTGGTCCGTGCAGACGGGCTGTATGGCCTGCAGAAGGGGCTGGCTGCCGGCCTCCTTTACCAGGGCCTCATGAATGGCGTCCGCTTCTACTGCTACAGCCTGGCGGGCCAGGCTGGCCTCACCCAGCTGCCTGGTGGCACCCTGGTTGCGGGCGCCGTGGCTGGGGCACTGGGAGCCTTCGTGGGGAGCCCCGCTTACTTGGTGAGTGCCTTGTCTCCATCCTTCTCCACCCCGTGACCCAGCTCCCTCAGGGGCTCCGGAGCCTCCCAGGGTGGCTCTGGTACCGGGTGGGGTGGGGCGGGCTGGGTGGGGCCGTGCCCGGGACATCCCCGCCCCGGACTGAAATCTGCCCCTGGGCCCACAGCACCAGAGTCTTGCTCCTAGAGTCCCTTCTCCCCTCGGCCAGAGCCAGAGGAGGGGGCAGAGGGTGGCAGGACAGGTGCTGGCTCAAACCCAGCATGGTCACTCGTCTTCCTGTGTGGCCCAGCAAGTTAAGAATAAGCAAAGCCCCCGCGTCCTAGGCTGGACGCTGAATAGCCGTGATCCCACTGAGTCCTCAGAACAGCTTGTCCAGCGGGAGCAGACAGGCCAGGAGAAGGTCAAGTGACTTGCCCCAGGTCACACTGAGATGCAGACCCAGGCCGACTTCAGAGCCTCCCCCCCAACGCTATTCCCCTCGCCCCCTAAGCTGTGGGTGTGGGCCCTTGGGGTCTGGATGTCGGGGCACAGCTCGTCCAGTCCCTCTGTCACATCTGCTCTCACAGGTCAAAACACAACTGCAGGCCCAGACGGTGGCCGCAATGGCCGTGGGGCACCAGCACCATCACCAGGTAGGAACCATCACTCCCCAGAGCCGCCTGGACTGGGTGGGCTGGATGGGCTCCTGGGCTGGCAGGGGCTGCGCAGTGACCCAGTGCCTTCTCCCCACAGAATGTTCTGGGTGCCTTGGAGACCATCTGGCGGCAGCAGGGCCTGGCGGGGCTATGGCGGGGCGTGGGCGGGGCTGTGCCCAGAGTCATGGTCGGCTCAGCCGCGCAGCTGGCCACCTTTGCCTCTGCCAAGGCCTGGGTGCAGGAGCAACAGGTGAGGAGCCAGGGACGCCTGTGCCCACCCGCAGACACGACAAAGTCGCGTCATCTGCCTCCTTTCTCCCTGTCCGGGCCCTCATCACACCCTGACATCTCCAGCTGGACCCCCACCTCGAGAAGCCCAGGGGGAAGGGACGGACAGGGCCCCTGAAGAAAGCTGAGGACCCCGGCTCTGCCCTCGCGCCCGGCAGGGGTGGGGGCCGGCAGTGAGCCCTGACGCTGTGAAGGAGCCGGGCTGGGGGAATGGCTGGAGGGGCCTGGTCTGCTCACTTTCCCCCAGCTCTTCCAGCCCCAAGCGCTGGGAGGGTAGGGTGGGCACTGTGTGAGTAGGGGGAGGACAGCTGCAGGGGTCAGAGCCTGTACCATCCCCACAGTGGCTCCCGGAAGACAGCTGGCTGGTCGCTTTGGCTGGAGGCATGATCAGCAGCGTGGCCGTGGCTGCAGTCATGACCCCCTTCGACGTGGTCAGCACGCGGCTCTACAATCAGCCCGTGGACGGAACTGGCAGAGTGAGCAGGGGACGGCGCAGGGGGATGCGGGGAGCTGGAGCGCGCGCGCGCGCACACACACACACACACACACACACACACACCAGAGACGGGCAGACCTGCAAACACATTGCAAGCACGTTGATTCGGCTTGTTCGCTGAGCACCCATGTCCCGGGCATAGGCGAAGCATGCTCACATCTGGATTTCAGTCTATCCTCACAACCACCTTCATTTTCCTGATGGGGAAACGGAAGGTCGGGGAGATCTAGGGACGCACCTGACGTCACCCAGCTGCTAAGTGCAGGAGCCTGACCCACAGCCTGGCAGACACGCACAGCCATCACATACACTGGTGCAGGGTGTGCTCAACAAAGGTGCCCTCTAAAGACCGAGCTGGGGACGAAATCCACTCCTGTGCCACTAGCCAGAGCTCGGCCCCCGGGCATGGGGCTGTGGCTGCCTGGAGGAAGAGGTCTCTTCTTAAATTTCACAGCCTCAAGGGCCACCCTTCTGTAAGTTGCCAGCCTGGGGAGAGCCTCTGTACTGATGGCCACAGAAGCCCCTACACACAGACATCCCCCCCCCCCCCGGCTGTGCCAGCCAGGGCCCCATGACCCCTGCAGTGACATCCGCCCTGTGTCTGTCCCCAGGGCCTGATGTATGGTGGCCTTGCCGACTGCCTGGTGAAGATCTGGCGGCAGGAGGGCCCCCTGGCGCTCTACAAGGGGCTGGGCCCGGCCTACCTGCGCTTGGGCCCCCACACCATCCTCAGCATGCTCTTCTGGGATGAGCTCCGGAAACTGGCCACGCGGGGCCAGCACCAGGGCACCTAGGCGGCATCCCTCAGCCGGGTATCCTGACGCAGCCCGGGACCTGGCAGGAAGCAATAGCCCGCTCCGGCGGCGAATGGCCATCTCAGAGCAGGCCACAGGCCCAGACCCTGCCACACGTCCGAGGAGAGTGTGGACAGCTCTGGTCAACCCAGACGCATGGCCCACTCAGGGCCCCGGCCTCCGCTCTGGATCACCAGCCACTCTGTTCCCCCGGCAAGTTCTCTTCCCTCTCTGCCTGGGTTACCTCATCCCAGAGCCTTACCCGTGACTATAATAACCGCTCCGGGGTCACCACACGCTGGGTCACTCACGTGCATCAGCCTGCTGAGTCCGCGGACAGGACGACACAGGGAAATCCTCTCTTACCAAGAGGAAGCCCAGGCTGAGCAAGGCGATGCTCTTTGACCAAAGCCGTACTGCTCTGAGGGGGCGGAGCCGGGACTGGAACTTAGCTCCGCCCAGCGCAGACTGGTGCCCCTGCCGAGAGCCAGGACCACGGGGGCTGGAGGGCCCCTGAGTGTCGCTGCACACAGGCCCCAGGACGCACCGGGAGGCCGTCCTGTCACATCAGTGAGCTCAGGCTGCCGTAAGAAGCACCCAGACCGGGGGTTCAAGCAGCAGAGGCTGGAAGTCCAAGCTCAAGGTGTCAGCACGGTCGGTTTCTCCGAGGCCTTTCTCCTTGGCAGCCCTGGGTCCTCACACAGTCTTCCTTCTGTGTCTGTGTTCGAATCTCTTCTTACAGGGACACTAGTCATGTTGGATTAGCGCCCACCCTAATGTCCTCGTTGTAACTTAATTACCTCTTTAGAGACCTTGCCTCCAAGTACGGTCACAGGCTGGGGGTTAGAGCTTCAGTATATGAATGTGGGGGAGGGGGAGACATAATTCGGCCCACGACATCCACTGAGAGCTTTTCCCGAGGGCCTCCTAGATGCCTGGCACTGTGGGCATTTGCACAAATCCTCATGACAATTCTGAAAGGGAGCTCTTGCGATGCCCATTCTTCAGATAAGGAGGCTGAGGCCCACTTGCTTAGGTGAGTCGCAGAGCCAGGTGTCCTCACCCCAGGCCCTTTGCCCAAGCTGCCGCCACACTCCCCCCAGTGAGTATGTTCCTAAGGCCCGCGCTGACCTTTGTGCTTCAGAGACGGACACCGAGTCCCTGGAAGGGACAGGACTGGCCCAGGTCAAACAGCCTGAACCCTGCCACACACCATGTCCGCTGTTCCACGGGTCCCCCTAGCACACACTCCAAACCAATAAAGTTTTCTATTTTGTTTACTTCAACGACTCCCTTCTGCTAGCAGCTTCAGTCTCCCCCAGCCCTGCACCCCCACCCTTGGCTCTCTCTCCTTAGTCCTGGGAAAGGAGGATCCAAAAGTTTTGGGACAGGCCAGTCACACCCCACTGTTTCCAGCCCTACTGAGGCCTGCCACCTAGTGGACACAGGGAGGACCGTCAAGGAGGGCTGCCCTGTGGCTGAGGGAGAGGAGGGCCCAGAACTTTCTCTCAACCTCAGGCTGTGGGAGGATAGATGCCCTGCCTCCAGACCTCAGGCTGTGGGGGGACAGACCACCTTCCAGACCTCAGGCTGAGGAGGCTGAGCCTCAGGCTGTGGGGACATATACGTCCCCTTCCAGCCCTGGGGCTGAGGGGGCAGAGCCCACATGGAAGGCTGGGGGCAGGGGCAACAGAGAGGCTTGGGGCTTCAGGAAGGCCTTGTGGGGCAAGCCCTGGAGGAAGGTGAAAAAGTGGGCACACCACTTGAGCGGGGACAGAGGGCAGAGACCAGTGCTGGAGATGCCCCCCGTGTCATGCTGGCCAGATGTGGAGCCCCTGAGCAGCGGTTGGCTCCCAAGGCCCCATAACCCTGTGGCCCTAAAAGTGCAAGGCCCCTGCCTCCCCTTCCTGCCCCTCCCCTCTCTTCCTCCCCTCCTTCCCTCCCCCCCACTTCTGACCCCCTCCCCTCCCGGACTTCTGACCCCTCCCCGCCCCACCCCCCAGCCCCGCTTCTGACCCCTCCCCTCCCCCAACACCCCCCCCACCCGGCTTCTGACCCCTCCCTGCCCCTCCCCTCCCTCCCCTCCCTCCACGGACACCTTTGCCCCGTGACGTTGGTCTCTGTGGTGCAGACCTGGCCGGAGGCTGGGGCCGATCTCGGCGGCCATGTTCTCCCTGCCATCCCTTCCCTCCTGGCTCTCCAGCCTCCCCTACCTCCAGTGGGGCTCCGGCCTCCTCGACTCTGTCCTTCAAGGTGAGCCCCGCCCCTCGGGCAGCTCGGGGGTGGACCCCCCACGTGCTCTCCCACCACCTCCCACCCTGCCCAACTGGCTTGCCCTCCCCCCTGCCCCTCAGGCCTCATCGGGGCCAGTGGCGTCTCGGTCCTGAGCAGCCTCCTGAAGGCCTACTTCTTTGTGAACTGTGCCAAGTGAGTGCCCGCCCGGCCCCTCCCGGCCCGGGCCCTGAGCCCACTCCAGCTGGCGTGGGGAGGACTGCAGGGAAGAGACCCCCTCCCCAGAGCGCGGTTGGGGGCACGGCCGCTGCCTGGGCCTGCCCACGCCCGCTCTGCCCCACAGCAGCCCCGAGCGGCGGCTGGAGAAGCAGCGGCTGCAGGCCCAGTGGGCCCCGCTGGAGACGGTGCACCTGGCCGGGCTGACCCTGATCCTGACCGTCCTGGGGGCGCGCGTGGCCGCCCTGGTGGTGCTGGAGTTCTCCCTCCGGGCCGTCTCCACCCTGCTCTCCCTGGGCAAGGTAAGGCTGCCAGAGGTGGTGAGTCACTGCCCAGTCCCGGCCCTGGTTTTCACCCTGGAACACGGGGAGCTGGGCCCCCCTGGAGCACCCTGTCTCCTCACTGCCCCTTTCCGTGAGTCTGAGACTGGAAAGTGTAGCTTGCCTCCTGGGATTGGGAGCACAGTCCTGCTCGCTCGCTCGCAGTGGCCTGCAGTGGCCTGCAGTGGCCTGAGCCGCAGGCCACGAAGAGAGCGGTGGCAGCTCCTGGCTACGGAGCTCCCCACGTGCCAGGCGCCGCGCCACATATCACAGGGGGTGAAGCTCTGCTGTGCTCTCCGTTTCCCACGTGGGGAGACTCAGGCTCAGGGAGGGCGAGCGGCTTGTCCCAGGTCAACCAGCAAGACATAGAGTCAGGCTTTGAAGCCAGGTCTGCAAGGCTCCGAGCCACCAACCTTCAGCCACAGTAACAATCGTGATGGAAATAAGTGAAAAGACGTGGTCCCGGTAGGGCTTGACCTGGAGGCAGCAGTCCTTCTTCGGGAATGGTTCCCGAGGGTCCTTCCGGCTCCAGCCTCCTACAGAGTGGTCTGCGCGCCTTCACAGCCCCCCGGCCCGTGCCGAGCCCCCACCACCACCACGGCCCCTCTTCTGCGCCCTCCCCGCGCAGGGCTCGGACAGGGAGAGGCTGCGGCTGTACCTGCTGAGCCAGTACTCGCTGGGCTGCGGACTGACCTGCGGCCTGAGCTTCCTGCAGGAGGGCGCCCCTCACCGCACCCTGAACCTGCTGCTGGGCGTCTGGCTGGCCACCCTGCTGCGCGCGGGGGCCAGGCGCGTCTGCCGCCACGTCTGCCAGCTCTACGAGCTGCACAGCAGCCAGCACTACTGCGGGCTCTGCCTGGGCCTGCTGGCCGGCGCGCACCGCCTCCCCCGGCTGCTGGCCCGCGCCCTGGCCGTGGCCTTCGCTGTGGGGGACCTGGCCGCCGTGGTGCTCGTCAACCGGGACTTCCCGACCGCCTCGGACGCCGTGCGCTTCTGGACGCCGCTCGTCATCTGCTACGCCCTGCTGGTCATCTACATGCAGGGTGAGGGCCACCGCGGGGGTCCTGGGCAGCAGCGGCCTCACTCGGCACTCATCCCGCTGTCTGACCCGGGCACGGCGTCACGCCAGGCCCTGGGGAGGCCGACCGCGATCAGACCCCTCCCCTGCCATCCCGGGGCGCCCAGTCTAGCGACAGAAGCCATATGGAGCAGCTCAGGGAAGGGTGTGGTGTGCAGCGGGAGCCCTGAGGAGACGGGGCTCGAATGGGGTTTTGAAGGATAAGTAGGAGCCCTCTGGGGGAGGTGGGGGAGGGGAGAAGGAGGTCCTGGCAGGGGGAACCACACATACCAAAGCCCAGAGGTGAGAGAAGGCATGGCACCGTCAAACAACTGGAAAAAGTTGAGTATGGCTATCTCCCCAAGGGAATGGGGAGGGCATGAAGCTGGCCAGTTTCATGGGGGCCTGACGGGGAGCCGTCATCAGCCTGGCCGGCCATCTGCTGAGGAGCCACTGCAGGGTTTCGGCGGGGGGAGTGACCTGGTCAGATGCGGGCCATAGGAAGAGCCAGCTGGCTGAAGGGGAGAGATGGGGTAGCAGGGGCAAGACAGGGAAGGGCAGTCAGGCAGAGAGCAGCAGGTGCAAAGGCCCTGAGGTGGAAGTGAGCTTGGTGTGCTTGATGAACAGCAAGAAAACCTGGATGGCTCCGGGGTAGTAGGGAGGGGAGCAAGTCCGAGATGAGGTGAGGTTGGAGAGCGGGCATGGTTCCTATCAGGCAGGCCTCACAGGCAAGGTAAGGAGTTTGGAGTTTACCCCACATGCAATGGAAGATCCTGGGAAGAATGTAAGCAAAGGAAAGATTTCATCTCGGTGATGTGCTTAGAAGGTCACTAGCTGCTGAACAGACATGGAGTAGACGCTTGACCCACAAGGTCAAGAACAGAAGCCAGGAGCTGGGACTGGGCGGGGCAGCGGGAGTGGGGAGGTGGGCTCAGGTGGGTGATATACTTAGCAGAAAGAGTCCCCAGGGTTTACTGATGGATCAGATGTGGGGTGCAGTCGGGATGACTCCTGCCACTTGGAGCTGGCCCCCCTCCCCCGCCCACTGCAGGCAGAGCTCAAACATCTGGGAGGCTTGGGGTGAGCATTGAGGCCTGGGAGGCCGGTGCTTAGAGAGTGGGGGTGGGGAGGAGGGAGGCAAGGAAGGGGGCTGCAAGGGGAGGGGAAGGTGGGGAGGGAGATGGGAGGTCCGGGCCCTGCCCCAGCCTGGACCTGAGGTTGGGGCAGTAGGTGTGGTGGCAGGCGGTGACAAGCGCCCACCCCCCACAGAGGAGCAACGGCAGCACCCCGACCTGCAGAGCCATGTCCAGACGCTGCTGGTGCGCATGGGTGGCCTCTTTGTGCTGCTGCTGACCGTGGGCAGCTGGCTGGACCTCCTGGGAGTCGTCCTGTCCCTGCTGGGCGAGCTCTGGTGCCTGGCAGGCACCCGCACTCTGCTGGGCCTTTGCCAGATACAGGTGGGCAGTCCCCCGCCCCCCCCCACCGAGACACCCCAGACACTGAGCCCTGCTCCAGACAGCCCGAGGAGCTTCAGCGTGCCCCAAGTTTAAGAAGAGCTGGGGTGACCTCTCGGGGTGGGGGCAGAAGGAGCTGAAATCCCCTCTCCCTCCTGGTGTTAACCTTTGACCCCTCAGAAGTCCCAGGTGGGAGGAAGGGCCTGGGTAATCGGAGGGTAATCTGAAGTCCCCCACCAGGGGATGGGGGAACTGAGGGATGTCCTCAATCTTTTCCTCCCCACCTTCCCTCAGGATTTTCCATCCCAGAGGCCTTCGGTGTCCGCTCCAGGGCAGGCCCAGCCCCAGCCCTCAGCACCTGCCGAGCCCCAGGACACAGCCCCCTCCTGACCTGCCTTAGCAAGGACTGGAGTCTGTCTGAGGCCCACCCAGGCTCATGTGGAGGCCTTGACCACCAGGACACTGCTCCGAGGCAGACAGAGGCGCAGGCCGGCCCCCACCTGGAGCTTGAGGTGGGCGCTGGGGGCTGCTGGCAGGAAGGGTTTGGGGTCCTCAGAAGGGGGCCAGTGGGTGAAGCCCTGTTTTTCTCAGGATGGACAATGGATACAGCCCCCTCAGACCCTGCCTTCCCCAGGGGGCTTGCGGAATGGGGGAGAATTGCATCCTCAGGGTGGCCCCCCTTTACTGGCCTCCCTCACCTCCTCCATGAACAACAATAAAGATGATTTTTCTCAACCTGTGTGTAGAATCATGAACACACAGAGAGGGAAAGAGGCTTTTCTGGGGCCACACAGCCCTTCTTTTTTTTTTTTTTTTTTTTAAGATTTTATTTATTTATTCGACAGAAATAGAGACAGCCAGTGAGAGAGGGAACACAAGCAGGGGGAGTGGGAGAGGAAGAAGCAGGCCCACAGCGGAGGAGCCCGATGTGGGGCTTGATCCCATAACGCCGGGATCACACCCTGAGCCGAAGGCAGACGCCCAACCGCTATGCCACCCAGGCGCCCCTCACACAGCCCTTCTGGTGGGGGCAGGCTTCAGGAATACATGCGGGCTGGGTCCCCTGGGGTTCAGGAGTTACTACTGATGTGGCTGAGGAAGTGATGGGGATTCAGTGGCACGGACTCAGGGTCTAGCCCCCACCTGCAGTTGTGGGTGGACGGTGTCCGTGCCCCTTCCCATCCTAGGCTAAGACCATGCGGGTCCTTACCATCTCAGGCTCGTTCAGCCCTGTCTTCCCTGCAGGGCCCAGCCCAGGGAGGCCACAGAGTATCTGGGAGAAGATTGGATACCATCTCCTCTGCTTACTTGCTGTGTGGTCTTGGGTGGGTCGCTGCCAGTCTCTGAGCCAGTCAGAAGAAAACTTGCCATGTGTAGGGTGCTTACCACATGCCAAGCATTTTCATGATCTCATTTTGTTCTGACATCAGCCCCAAGAGACAGCTACTGTTATCCCTTTTTAACAGATTCAGAAATAAGCTCAGAGAGGTTATGTAACTTGCTCAGGGTCACAGAGCTAGTTAGTGGCAAAGCCAGGAAGGGAGCCTAGGTGGCCTGACTCCCAAAGTTCAAGTGCTTTGCATGATTCTTGCTACCCTCTTCTCGTTGAAAAACTTGGGCCGGGGAAACCAACAAAGGTGCACATAAAAAATATGGCATGTCCATTCCTGGAAGATTCTGGAATGTGGTTCCAGCCACCTTGTGAGCAGAGTTGCCTAAGGCTCCATCACAGCCATGTTTTCCTGGCCCACAGGGATTGAGGGGGATTCGTAGGAGGGGCCCCACAGGACAAAGAAGACTCCTAGCTAGGGGGCGTCCAGGAGGCTACGAGGCTCAGTTGTCTGGGATTGGCAGAGGACACACCAGGAAGGAGGTGAGGGGAAAAGGTTCTTGGAGGATTCCAGGTTTTGGCGAGCCCTGCTTCTCAGCAAAGGCCACCATGATCACCCAAAGGCTACTGCTTTGGGAAGCAGAGTCTGGTGTAGGGTTCTCTGCTCCCCACCCGGGGGCACACCTGGGACATGGGCAGGCTGGCCTCAAGGCTGGTCTGGGTGGTTTCAGCTCCTTCCTCCAGAAATGGACACCTACTGACAGCTCAAGCCCAGTCTCTGATCCCTTGCTGTCCATGCTCTACCCCCAGGAGGGCCTCTCAGCTCCAAAGCAGCTGAGGTGGGGGAAATGCCTGTGGTTGCCCCTTCCCCCAATCCAGGACCCAGCCCCCCTCTGCCTGGGAGTGTGTTCAGTTCCCTCCGGGCAGGAAACTTGCCCCAGTCTGGGAGGAAATGGCTCAGTTAGCTGGGCACACGGCCAGCCCTTGCCAGACCCAGACTGGGCACTGGGTTCCGACTCAGGCCCGATGTTTTTGCTGGAAGGTTCCCTGGCCTCCTGGCCCCCAACACAGCCTGGGATCCGGTGGGGACAGGGCTGGGAGGGGATTAGATTTGGCGGTCCTTTCCTTTTTATGGACACAGGGACCATTTCCAAACAAAAATTGGGCCACATGTGTTGGAATAGGATTCTTTTCTTATCTATTAAATTATTTTTGTGGGGGCGCCTGGGTGGCGCAGTCGTTAAGCGTCTGCCTTCGGCTCAGGGCGTGATCCCGGCGTTCTGGGATCGAGCCCCACATCAGGCTCCTCCGCTGGTAGCCTGTTTCTTCCTCTCCCACTCCCCCTGCTTGTGTTCCCTCTCTCGCTGGCTGTCTCTCTCTGTGTCAAATAAATAAATAAAATCTTTAAAAAAATTATTTTTGTGAAAAGTCTAACAAGGGTATAAAAATTAGATCCCTCTAAGTGAGGCATTTAGCAAATCTCCATCCAAAGAAAGAAAAACAGGACTGAAGTCCAGAAAGCAGAGGAAATCCAGAAGGCATGGTCTGGAATGGGGTATGCAGCTGGGACTCATTCTCCTACAAAAACCATGAGAGCCCAAATCCTGGGCCCAGACCAGCATCCTTCTGAAGAGGTGGGAGACCAGGATCCCCAGTCTCTGCTAAGAAAGGGTGGTAACCTCCATGGCAGCTGGGATTGGAGTGAGCCAGCCTCCTCCCTCATGAGCCCCTTACTTCTGGCTCTTCTGAGCTATGGCATTGTCCCTTTGGGCATCCTGCATGCCTTCCCCTGTCTGCCCATTCACAAGTAATTACTGGACATCTGCCTGGGGCCAGACTCTGGGCCAGAAAAGATGCAGAAGTCACAACCATGCTGCAAAGAAACATGAAGCTGGGTAAGGGGATAGCGTGGCAGCAGGTTGGGGCAAGTGGGCTAGGAGAGTGTATTTGTTAGTCACAGCTGTGTAATAAGCGGTCCCAAAACTTAGTAGCTTAAAACAACAGACATTTATTGTCTCCCTCTTTTTTTGAGAGAGAGAGAGAGAGAGGGTATGCTTGAGTGGGGTGGGAGGGAGTGTGGAGAGGGAGAGGGAGAGAATCTCAAGCAGGCTCCATACCCAGCGCAGAGCCCAACACGGTGCTTCATCTCACGACCCTGAGATCATGACCTGAGCCAAAATCAAAAGTCAGCCGCTTAACCAACTGAGGCCCCCAGGCGCCCGCATGGTCTTTTTCTGTGGGTTGGGTCCCACAGCCTGGAAGGGTCGTCTGGCTCAAGTTCTCCTCACAGACCAGGTCAAGGGGGTGGGCAAGGCTCTGGTGTCATCTCGGCCTGACGGGGGTAGGATCCACTTCCAAGCTCACTCACATGGTTGTTGGCAGGGTTCGGTTTCTTGTGGGCTACTGGACCGAGAGTCTCAGTTCCTCTCTGGCTGTTGGCTGGGGGTATCCTTAGTTCCTTGCCACGTGGGCCTCTCCATAGACAGCTCACAACATGG
Organism: Ursus maritimus; assembly: GCF_017311325.1. Lineage (NCBI taxonomy): Eukaryota > Metazoa > Chordata > Mammalia > Carnivora > Ursidae > Ursus > Ursus maritimus. The sequence goes on from NW_024425786.1 coordinate 11,313,030, forward strand.
AAGCTGGCTTCCCTCAGAGCAAGCCAGGGAGGGAGAGAGAAAGAAGACAGCAGGAGAGAAGTCACAGTCCTTTTGTAGCCCAACGTGAAAAAGCAACACCCATTGTTTTTGCTGTGTTCTACTGGTTAGAAGCAAGTCTCTGAGTCTCGCCCACCAAGAAGAGGGGATTACACAAGGGTAGGGCAGAAGCATGGAACCTTGAGGGCCATCTCTGAAGCTGTCTTCCACGGAGGGCTTCTTCAAATGGACTGAGGGAACAAGCCAAGCAAGATGCTGAGGGAAGGACATCCTGGCTGAGGGAACAGCATGGGCAAAGGCCCTGAGGTGGCAACAAGCTGAGAGTTCTGTAGGAACAGAGGCAATTTCGTGTGGCTGGAGCGTCAGAAAGGATGGAGTGGCAGGAATGAGGTCGCGGAGGTGGGCAGGGACCAGATCACTCAGGGCCACGGTGAGGGTCGTGACAGATAGCCAGCAGAGAGTTTGCACAAGGGAGTGACATAACGTGACTTACATTTTTAAAGAATTCCCCTCCTTGCTGTTTGTAGAATAGTGCAGAAGCAGAAACCCAGTTCAGGGGCATTTGGAATTACCCACGTGAGATGATAATAACCCTGGGACTAACCCAGGGCTTGGACCAAGATGGTCGCCATGGAGGTAGCCAGAAGTGGGTGGGCTGGATCGGACGGATGGGCACGGATGGATGGGTATGGATGTGTTGTGAAGAGCTCATAGGACTTCCTGACCAATTAGATGTGGGTTTGAGAGAATGAGAAGAACCCAGGGCTCTTAGCTTTCTGGCCTGAGGAACCCGGTGAAGGAGACGGGAGGCATCTGGGGCAGAGCAGTACCACCTGCGGGTGCGGTCAGGTTGGCGGGAAGGCTGGGTGTTATGAAGTGTGTGATGGGGTCTAGGGCTCAGGGAGGCTTCACTGACAAAGAGCTGTTGACATGGAATCCTGAACATTCGAGGGGAGTTCCAGACCAAGGGAATAGTGGGGAAGCCCAGGCGCTGAGCCGCCTGAGGGGCCCAAGAAAGGGTCGTGTGGCCGAGCAGAGCGGGCGAGAGTCACAGCAGTGGGAGACGCTGTCGCGGAGGCTGGCTGCGGCCAGATCACCCAGGGTCACAGGAGGGCTTGGCATTTTGCCCCTGAAAGCAGCAGGAGCCCCAGAGGGGCTGTGTGGGGGCCCGTGAAGATCACAGGCTGCTCTAGCGAGATAGTCTGGCCATCAGAGTGGAGATGTGTTGTGAAGGGGTGAGAGCAGGGCCAGTCCAATTTTAAGGGCCCCCTTTAGGAAAAAGAATACAAAATCTGTATTAAAGTGAATAGTGATAGAATGATAAAGAAAAGCATAACAAATTGCTGGACGCCTAGAGACTTGGGTTCCTTCTTCTGACATCTCCCTGGGCAGCGTGCCAGGAGCACTTAATGGAAAATTCTTCCTGAGTGTGATCTGGCTGCCTCCCCTCCCAGAACATTCTGTAACTCCCAGCAACCCTCACAGGGGCCCCTACAAGTAAGAGGCCTACACAGTCACCATAAACCCACCTTGGCTAAGAGAGAAGTAGGGAGGCCAGCTGGGGGTAAGGAAGGGTCTCAGGGACTGCGGGTGCTGAGACAGATGAAGCCAAGGGGAGGGGGCTCCGGTGGGGATGGCGCCTCAAGCTGGGGGATGGGATCAGTGAGGTGTTTGAACAGGGGCTCAGCCTTGGCAAACGGCCGAGGGCTTGGGACAGTCTCAGGGACCTCAGTGACCTGACTGACACCAGGATTTCCCCTTCTCTGTCCGAGAAGGAGCTCTGACCTTCAAGGCTGGGGGCAAGGAGCCTCTAGTCCCCTCCATGGCCCACCTCTCACCCTGGAGCCCGTGCCAGTTTGCTAAGCAATGGCAAATCGTGGGAACCAACCAGCCCAGTGTCAGCTCAGGCCCCTGGACCAGGAGGGGATTAAGACCCAGACGATGTTGTCACAGCCAGGTCTGGGAGGCTGAGCCCTGTGCGGCCCAAGTGGACACAGGCTTGGGGCCTGAGAGGAGGGGAATTTATGTGGCTCTAATGTGACCCGGTCTGCTCCCCCTTGGTTTTTAAACATTTCCCTTGCCTGGAGCCAGGCCACCTGTCTGAATAAAGCTCATTTACTAACCTTGTGGCCTTGAGCAAGTTACCGTCTGTGCTCAGTTTCCCCATTTGCTGAGTGCACTGAACACATGGTAGGGGCAGGGCACATAGCCCTGAGGCTGACTGTGGGCTCCAGTTCCCCAGCCCCCCACCCCAGGCCTGCCAAGGGACCGTAACTGAGTCTCAGCCATGCCCCTGAGTCAGGGGATGGGGAAGGAGGGACTCATTCAGGCAGCGGAAGCAGGAACCCATCTCAGGGGAGGAATGGAATGAAGAGCCCTCACTTCCCCCATCCTGTCCACCACACTGTTCCTGGGGTATAGAAAGAGGAGCACGTTTGCATTTCACTTTCAAAGAGCTGTGACTATGGCAACTCTCTCTACTGACAAATTACAGCCCTGTGTTATGGATTTTTCTTGCATTACCTGCCCCCAGCCTTCAGAGCAACCTGGGAGGAGTTGACCATTTTCTCTGTCTCCTGAGGAGAAGACCCAAGATACAGAGAGATCACATGACTTGCTCAAGGTCACAGAGCTAATACGTGGGAGAGCCAAGATCCAAATTCAAGTAGGTCTGACTCCAAAGCCCAGGCCCTTTAGAGCTCACTACCAATCACCACTTCAATGTGGTCTGCATAGGCAGCTACGTAAGACCTCCAACGCCAGCTTGCACACTTTGCAGAAATTACTGAGTCCCTACTATGCGCCAAGCATCATGCTGGGTGCTGGAGACCCAGAAAGGAATGAGACACAGCCCTGCTCCATATGCACAGAAAGCATATGGTACAACCCAGCAGCCTTGGGATGTATCCAGGGGATGGACATGACTCCTAAACCTGCCTGCAGGAATCAGGACAGGCTTCTCAAAAGTGGTGACAGGGGTGCAGAGCTTGCCAGGAAGAGGAGGTGATCCAGACCCATGGGGTCTCACCAGTCTTCACCATGACTCTGCTTTAAGCAATAGAAACACAATTTTAACCTGTTGAAGACAAGGCAAGAAAAAAAGAGAATGCAGAGGTCCAGAGGGAAGACTTCAGGCATGGCTGAATCCAGCAGCCTAAGTGATGAGATCAGCTATCTCTCCTTCTTTATCATCTTTGCTCCCCTGTCCTCTGTGTTGGTCCAAGTGCTCGTAGCTTGCATTCTGGCAGCCTGGAGAAATGCTGCCTCTTTTTAAGTAGTTCCAGCCAGGCACTGACAGTGGGGGTGGGTTTCCTCAAACCGAAATCGATTGCTGTGACCAGAGTCCGGGGAAGTGAGGCTGGCTGAAAGGAGCCATGATGTCCGTTGGATTCTCCAGTGGAACCAAGTCTCTGCCTTACCTTCAGGACTTCGTTCATCTCACTGTCATCTCCCTAGACCTCGTCCTCTGCCTGCCAGGGAGAGGAAGGGAACTCGTCTCTGAACACCTGAGAAGCACCAGGCATATTTATCCACAATCATCCGTCAGATCCTCACGGTGAAGCCCAGGTGACAAGAGGAAACTGATTTGCCCAAGGTAAGCGACTGACAAGCGGCAGAGCTGGACTCACTCACAGATCCTGATTTTACTCCTGTCTGTGCTTGGCCCGCCACCTTCCCCGCTGCAGTGTGGGGGAGCTCCCGCTTCTTGGAACTGCTCCCCCTCCTGCCCCCGACCCTACACACAGTGGGTGCTCAGGGAGTAAGTGTTGAGCTGATCTAACTCCCAGCAGGCAGAGCAGAGGATGGAGGAAGGAGCAGGGGCAGAGGCAGGACTGGGAGGCCCAGGGAGGCTTCTGGGGCTGTTTGCCAAGTGGAACCCCCGCCCCGCCCCGGACTTACAACTTCATGCAGCTGTAAGTCGGCGCCCTGCTCCCCGCCCCACCCAAGGCTGGGGCTGCCGGCTCTGCTCTGATCTGGCCCACACGGAGCCGGTCAAGGGGAAGGGCCACTGAGCAGGCAGGTGCTTCCCTTCCTCAAGGTCTCTGGGCCAGTGGGGGCTGTGGCTCCGGGAAACTTGTCCCTGTTCCCAGGTCTAGTTGCACGGCGTATGCACTGTGTGAACAGAGGGCTCTGGAGGCCAGGCGAGGGTGACATGAGAACAGCCAGCACTACCGCTGGTGGGCACTGATCATGGGCCAGGCCCTGGGGTGCCCTCTCAGTGCCTTTGTCCCCAACAGTTCTGCAAAGGGAGGCATTCATGTTCCCAGGGGAGGGTATCTGATCCAGCTCCCCTATTTTTTTTTTTTTTTGAAATTTTATATTTTTAAGTAATCCCTACACCCAATGTGGGGCTCGAACCCATGACCCCGAGGTCAAGCACGGCATGCTCCAGCCACTGAGCCAGCTGGGCGCCCCTCCCTTATGTTACAGGTGAGGAAACAGAGCCTCAGAGAGGGAAAGAGCTTGTCCAAGGTCATAGCCAGCACCAGAATGCCGGGAGTTAAGCCGAAATCCGAGCTCAAAGCCCATGTATTCCTTACGGCCTCCCTGGTCCTGGATGTCCTCGCCTGTTCTTCTCATGGCTGGCTCCTCATCGTCTCAGCTTAAGTGACACCGGCCCCCCAGGGAGGCCATCCCTACTCTCACCAGCACCCCTTATTCTGTGTCAGCCCCTTATTCATTCCTTCATGGCACACATTATATTACGGTCATCGTCATATCGCGGTAACTATTGTGGTAGTTCATGCTACGTGTTGATCTCCCCCAGCTCTCCGTAAGTTCTGCGGGGACAAGGAGGGATTGTGTCTGACCTGATTCCCTTAGGCTCCTTGACTCGTTTTAGCACGCAGTAGGTGCCCAACCAATGTTTGCTGGATCCAAGCCCTCTTCTGTGGGCAGCAGGCGTCATGCTCCCCGCAGACTGGGCAGCAGCAAACGTCCGCACTGCTTGGTTCTGTCCCCCAAACCTCTCTCCCACCCATTCCCTGCCACCCGGGGTCTCAGCCCTAATAAAAGATTGTTCAACTGCTTGGAAGAGAGCTGGTCCAAGGCTCACAGGACAGGGGGAGGGAGCAGGGGCTCTCTGAGCTGCAAACAAAGGGCATGTGTTCCCGTCCAGTATACTTCCTGGGTTTCCGTTACAGGAAGCTTGGCACCTGCCAAGGTGACACGGACACCACCCACTGGGGCAGCTGCGGGACCGCCTTCGCCAGGACGCTCCTCTCCACCCAGGAGCAGCCACACAGGTGGAACAGGCGGCCAGGGGTGCTGGACAGCAGGTAAGTGGTGGCAGCTGGACCCCCACATATCCCTTCGACCTTCCCCCTTCCGCAGCCAGTCTTAGCCCCAAGCAGATGTGTGGAGGCCTGGGCCCTCGATGGAGTCCGTGTGACTTTGGACGAGGCCGCAGATCAACCCTTTGGTATCTCATTGTCCCATCTGCGGGTGCAGTGAGGCGGCTCAGGGGACGTCGTGAAGGTGAGGGAGGGCAGCTCCATGTTTATCTGTTTTAAATAAGCTTCTGGGTCACAAAGCACTTGAAAAGGGGGTTCTAGGGCCCAGAGTATCTGCAAACCCCTGGATCGCGCCTTCTCCTTAAATTCCTTCCCACCCCTGGCAGTCAGCAGCCCCCTCCTTCCTCCTGGGAGAAGCTCCGGAGCTGGGGGCGGGGGCAGTCCCCTCCAGGCAGCGCTGCCGGCTGGGGATGAGCCTGGTCAAGGGCCCCAGCAGCCTGGAGTCTGAGTCTGCTCAGCCACGGGTGCTCTACAAGCCTCAGCTCCCACATCCCTGTGGGTGGCAGGTACGGGGCGGGGGGGGGTCGGGAACAGGAGCCGCAGAGCAGTGTGTGCACCCAGGGGGCACCCGCTGGTCTGGGTTTGAATCCGGCTCCACCCCCTTGCCCCTCGTGTGGCCTTGCACCTCTCTGGGCCTCAGTTTCCTCAACTGTGAAGCAGAAATGACCAGCCCTGCCATACGGGGCTGTCCCGGAGATTCGGTAGAGAGGTCTGTAGGTCAGGCACCTGCCACGGGAGCCTCTACCCTGGGGGCTACTGTTATCATGTTGTTTGTGGAGTGGCGAGAGGCTCACAAGTGGGTGAAGAATTGAGAGAGGCTGGGATGAGAAGGAGGAGGAGGAGTGGGGGAATGCTACAGGGTACCCAGCTGCCGCCCTCACGACCCCCATGAGTGGGAGCCCCTCAGGAGCAGCCCCAGAGCCATCCTGGCCAGGGTGACTGGAGCTTGGGCCCCAGGGGAGAGCTAGACCCCGCCTGGCCTCCCCACAGATGGCGCTGGGTCCAGCACTCCTCTGGCCTCAGCCACTGTGGCTTTAATCAAAAGAACAATCTGTTTGCCTCTGAATCAGACCCAGATTCCTTTTCCCAGCAATGTTCCCGAAGCCTCCAGGGACTCAGGCGGCCCATCCCTGCTCGGCTCAGTCTCCTGTCCCAGGGCCCAGGCTCTGCTTCCTCCTCCCCCTCTACCCCGGCTTGGGTCCGGGGAGTGCAGGAGGCGGGAGGGAGTCGGAGACTGGAACCAGGGTGGCAAACCAGGTGACCTGACTGTCTGCTGGGCCCTTCGGACAAGGCTTCCTGGAGGGGCCTGTGCCCTCCGCAGCCCCCCCCCCCCAGACACTGGGACCCCACTGCAGAGGGTTTAAGGGTCCACACAGGCAGTGATGGCCGCTCAGAAAGGAAAACTGAGATGACCTACTCCGCTGAGCATCTGAGACCTCCCCCCGGGGTCACCCCCTAAGAAAGTCCCAAGCCCAGCATGTGTTGACTTCTGACAGCCAGCGCCCTTCTCACTGTCAATACCACCTTTTATCCTCAGACTGACCCCCAGCGGTAAGCAGCCTTTACCCCCATTTTACAGATAAGACACTGAGACTCCAGGAGGCAGAGTGACTGCCCAGGGTCACTGGGTTAGTGAACGGCCATGGAACCCAGATCCACCTGACTCCTAGGACGCTGGGAGATCTCAGGCCAAACTCAGGTGTAAGGGGGCCGCCCCCCAACACACACCCGACAGGGCAGGTGGGGCCACCAACCCAGGTGACCCAGGGAAGGAGGAGAGGAAGCACCAGGCAGGGCGCACAAAGGCCTCGGGGGTGGGCAGCGGGGGAGGCCTCCCACCCCAGGCCCAGGCCCAGGGGAAGGGAGGAGTGGTCGAGGGAACAAAGGGCGGGCGGCGGGGGCGGCGCGGGGCGCGGCCGGGCAGGTGGGGGGGGGAGTAGGGGCCGCTTCCGCCGGCGGGAATCCCGGGCCCCCTCCCCCTAAGCTTCACCTTTTATGGTAAGGCGGCCGGGGCGGCGGGGCGGAGGGAGCCGAGGGGGCGGGGAGGGCGGAGGGCGGGAGGCGCCGCGCAGCTCCCGGCTCTGCTCGCTCGGGCGTCGGACCGGAGCCGCTGGGGGCGCGGGCGACGCAGGTAAGCGGGGTGCTGGGCGCGGGGCTGGGGGGGGGGCAGGGGGCGGCCGTCCTTCCGCCCCTGCCCCGGCCGCACACAGGTGACAGCAAGGGCAGCCCCGGGCCGGAGCCCACCCCGCCCCCCCGGCCGGGACCCCAGCCCCCGGCTCTCCTGCAGGGGGCCCGCGGGGGGCGGGGGTGCCGCCTAGGCTCCCGGCCCCAGGTCTCTGTCCCCGGAGCGGGGGGAGGGCTGGTGTCCCTGCCCCGGAGCGGGGCGCCGGGGGAAGAGGTGGGCAGGGCGGAAGCTCCCGCACAAAGAGGACAGCGTCCCGCACATGGATCGAATTAAAGTCCCCGGCGGCGCCCCACAGTGACCCGGCCAGCCGCCCGGCTGGGCTGCTTGCGGGAGGGCGCCGGGTTTCCGGAGCTCCGGGAAGCTCCGGGCCCCTTCACCCAGCCCGGGTCAGGCGAGGGGAAGGGGGGGGGGCCCAGGGCCGCCCCTCTCTGGGCCTCAAATCCCCGTCGGGGCTGGGAAGGGGTGTGCCGTGGGGCATCTTGGCGTGGATCCTCCCCCAGCCCTGCTCTGGGTACCCCGGGAAGCGCCCGGGCAGCGCCCAGATTCCTGCTCTTGATGACGGAAGCCAAGTCGGGTCCTCCCAGGCCCCCCAAACCAGCTGGGCCCCTGGGGGCTCCTCCCCATCAGGGGCTGGATAACCAGCTGGCCTTCTCTTTGCACCCACCAAGTACCAAGATCTGGAGCTCTCTCTCCTTGTATTCTCTCAGCCAACCGCCTTTCAGGACAGACTTTTTAATTCTCACTTTAGGAAAAAACAGGCCCAGAGAGGGTCAGTAACCTGCTCCTGGTCACCCAGCAGGAAAGAGGTGGGGCCGGGCGTGAATCCAGCTCTCTGTGCTTCCTTGGCTTCCCTGAGGTGGGGCAGAGGAAAAGGGCACCCCTACCCAAGGCTGCAGGGCCCTCTGCAGGGGGTGGGCACAGTCTCATTCCCACCTCCGGCAAAGTGTCATTCTGAACCAAGCAGAGATTGCTTTGTCCAAGTGTCAAAGAACAAAGATTACAGGTGGTTCCAGAAGTTTTTGGAGGGTGTTAGGAGGAGTAAGGAAGGAAGGGAAAGAGGGGGGTACTACCAGGAGGCCCGCCAGCCTGTCCCCTGCCCTGGGCTGCAGCCTAAAGCCAGGCTGGGTGGGTGGCTGCCTGGATCTCAGCCTCCTTCCTTCCTCTTGACAGGAAATGACTTTCTTTCCCTTTGTTCCCACTTTCTCCGCTTACCCAACTGGGTCTCAGATTCCCCCTCTACGGGAGGAAGGATGGGGGCGGAGGGTCCCCTGGGTGCGGCTGGCCAGTAGCCCCACAGGGACGTTTCTCACACATACCCTGGTCTGGGGTGACCTGGGGGCAGTGGGAGCTGAGGGAGGCCAAGGCTCCCTCTCCTAGCAGCCTGGGGCCTGACTGACAGGCTTTGAAAATCCCCAGCGGGGGCCCCTTCCCCTGGGGCCAGAAGTCCCTGCGGGAACCACAGGGAGGGATGGTGGGGGGTGGAGCTGCCCAGCTGTGCACATCTGGCCTCAGAGCTAGGACGTTTGCCTTGGGTGTTTTCCGAGAAACCCACAGATCTGACTTCCCGGAGGGGTGGGCTGGGGTGGAGTGGGGGTCAGAGCAGGGTCGAAGGGGGGCGGAGGAGGCATCCACAGCAGTCTCTGGGGATGAGCCCAGAATGCACTGACCACAAGAAAATCTATCCCGATCGGGCCATTCTGGGGGGGTGAGAACAGGCCTGAGGATTTGGAGGTCCCGTACCATCCAGGGAGGGAAACGTGTGTCGTCTCAGGTCCAAGGACACCCCCCACCCCCGCACCCCCCGCACCCCCCGCACCAGGACTCAGGTCAAAATGGTGCTCAGTTAGAATTCTGAGTCTGCTAAGTCTGCTAAGGTCACCTGGAAAAGTCACTTACCCTCTCGGGGCCTCGCTTGGAGCCACCTGTAAAGTGGGGGCATAAGGGGCTGTGTCGCAAACGAGGTGCGTTTTGGGGCTCAGAGAGCACATGACACGGTGCCGGGCACACAGCCCACACTTGGTCACTAAGTGCCATTGCTGTCGTTTCTTGCACGGGCATCTCAGAAAACTGCTTACAAAATTAGGCTCTTAAACTTGTAACCAAATCCAAAGCCCGGAAGTGTCAAAGCATATGGTGCTGCATGACCCGTGGCTGTGGCCGCCAGTGTCAGGAAGCATATGTACCGCCAGACATCGCGTAGAGAGCAAGAAACAGCAGGAAAGCACTTTGAAAGGACTTTTTAAGCTTCATAGGTTGTTTCCTGTTCAGAGCAGGTATTTTGTTAATCAGACTGACCTATACGTTTTAACCAAACATATAAACCAATGCGAGAGGGATTGAGGCACATTGGTTGTGTTCGTTACTGTTATTCCCTTAGTCACCATGAGAGTCCGAAGTGGCCTCTCAGTGGACTTTGAGATACAGAGGGGGCCCTATGAGTGGCCGCTAGGGCTCCAAGTCTGCCACTGGGGTCCCTCAGGGCCCTCAGCCCCTACCCACCCAGCCCCATTTCTTGAGATTCACTCACTGGGTCCCTATTTATTCTTCTCCCCGCATACCTGTGGGCTGGCCTTTGGAGCCAGAGCGGGGTGGCTTAGCTGGAGAGTGAGTTAGAAAGGGGAGAGACCCAGCTTAGACCCAGCTCAAAGTGGGCATAAGCCCTTGGAGCCCAGTGAGGACCCCCGGCTGAATGTGGTTGACTTGCTGTCCCCCCACCTGAGCGCCCCCCCCCACCCCCGCTCAGCCTTGGCCTTGGAGGCTACTCTTTGCAGGCACCACCTGGGGGATGGAAAATGGGCTCCTTGACATCAGGAATGCTGCCCTGCTCCCAGATCCGTGTCCGGATGCCGACACGGCTTGGGTCACAGAGATTACGGGCACCGCTGAAGTCACGTGTAGTCACTTGGGGAGGTAGGGGCAGACGTGGTGACAGGGAGCCAACATGTCCTGTGATGGGCTGTCATCACCCTGTGGAAGCAGACAGCTGCCTCCAGGAGGGGGTCAGGAATCAGGGGAGGCTTCGTGGAAAAGCTGGGCCTCTAAGAAAAAACTGACATTCGCCCTGTGAGGGGTAGGGGTGGAAACACTCCAAGGCGGGTAAGAGAAAAAGCTGAGAAAGGGTGAACGGTCCACGGTGGTCAAAAAAAGAAGTTGAGGGCCGCCTGGCTGGCTGAGTCGGAAGAGCCTGCAACTCTTGATCTCAGGGCTGTGGGTTCAAGCCCCATGTTGGGTGTAGAGATTATTTCAAAATAAAATCTTTTTTGTTCCTTATTTGTTTAGAGAGTGAGGGAAAGAGCTTGGGGAAGGGGGAGAGGGGGAGAGAGAGAGAGAGAATCTTAAGCAGGCTCCATGCCTAGCACAGAACCCAACTCAAGGCTTGAGATCATGACCTGAGCCGAGATCAAGAGTCAGACGATGAACTGACTGAGCCACCTGGTGCCCCTAAAAATAAAATCTTTTAAAAAAAGGAAAAATAATAAGTTGAAGCCAGAGGAATTTGGACTTCATTTTGAAGGTAGTAGGGAGCCATGGAAGGTTTTTGAGTAGAGGAGAGACAAATTTATGCTCTAGAAAGGGCAGGATTGGAGATCACTGGGGCTCCCACCCCTACCTCACCCCGGTGCCTGAGCCAGAGCCTGGTTTTGGAGATGGGACAGAGTGAGAGATTCTGACAATAGAATCAAGACTTGATTGGATATGGAGGCGGATACAGAGAAAGGGATGCCGTCGGTGGGCTGGGCTGGGAGAGGGTGGCAGAGCCAAGTGGTCAAGAGCATGGCCGCTGGATTCAAATCCCGTCTCTGCTGCTGTGTGACCTTGAACAAGTGATTTCACCTCTCTGAGCCTTGGTTTCCCCATCTGTCAGGATAGTCATAGTGCCTCTCCCCCAGCGGCCAGGAGGACTCAGGAGCCAGTGGGCAGAAAGTGCTTAGGACGGTGGGTGCAGAGAGAGATTGTTCTGTCCCCTCTGCCTCCTGGAACCCAACCCTAAGGCTCTGACGGGTCACGCTGTTTCCCTCCCACAGCACAGCCAGTTTGGACCCCCCGGGGACTTCGGCCTTCCCAGGAGAAGTGGATCCCAGGTGAGGGAGGGACCTGGGGTGTGGCCCCGCGGCAGGCCGGGCCCTGGGCTGGGACCAGCAGTCAGCTGCCCTGGGGGGTGGGGACCTGGAGGAGCGGCTCCTTCCTCACACTTCTCAGATGAGCAAAATTAATCATTTGTGAGGTGAGCGGGGCAGGGCTGCCCTTTGCTTCCCCAGGTGTGCAGGTTGGGGGGCGGGCCGGTGGGACTGCTGGGTCACCTCCGTGTGGCCGAGTCACCTGGTGGACACCTGCCCTCCTCCGCAGGACATCCCCAGCCCCTTCTTTGTGTCCGCTGGGACCAGGCGGGGCACAGTGGGGTGGCCCCTCCTGTCGTGTTAGCAGGAGGGAGGCTCGGTGCCCTGGGGATGTCTGTCTGTCTAGAGCATGTCCCTGTGTCCTGAGCCCTGCCCCAGCTGGAGCCCCACTCTGTCCCCAGCCCCACCAGGAACCGAGACAATGGCCTCGAAGCCCGAGAAGAGGGTCGCCTCGTCTGTCTTTATTACGCTGGCCCCCCCGCGGCGAAACCTGGCTGTGGCCGAAGAGGTGAAGCCGGCAGCTTGTGAGGCCCGGCCTGGCCGCCCCTGGGAGGCCCCTGCCACCGTGAAGGCGCCCGGGGCTGGCTCGGCGGGGAGACCCAGCCTTTGGACACCCCCTGCCCGGGCGGCAGCCGCTGTGCCGGCTGTGCCACCCCAGCTCGCCAATGGCGGTAAGAAGCAGGGCACCGGGCACAAGGCTGGCTCAGAGGCAGCACGGAGGTGGGGAGGAAGGGACAGGCTCCGAGCGCATTCATGCGTCCGTTCCTTCATGAGCACCTGCTATGTGCCAGGCAGACTCAAGCCCACCTGCCTGGGTTTGAATCCTGGCTCTTCCGCTTGGCTGTGTGATGTTGGCAAGCATGCGCCCTCTCTGTTCCTCTGTTTCCTAATCTATAAAACAGGCGTCATGATAGTACCTTCCTCAGTGGATTAGTGGAATTAGTACATATGTTTGGGCCAGCGCCTGTCACGTGGAAGGTGTTAAATGTGTCACCTGCTGCTACTCTTCTGGGCCAGAGGCTGGGGACATGAAAAGAAAGACAAGGCTTTCAGCCTGCATGAAACTGAAATCTTAGTGGGGGAAACAGATGGCAAAAATATATAATGTTGGGGAGACACAAGTGCTGGACAGGAGCAAAGCACGGCGAAGTGGTGGGAGGTATAACTTTTTTTTTTTTAAGATTTTATTTATTTATATGAGAGAGAGAGCATGAGCAGGGGGAGGGGTAGAGGGAGAAGCAGACTCCCTCGCTGAGCAGGGAGCCCCAGGAGGTACCACTTTTTATGGAGCAGTCAGGATGGCTTCCCCAAAGAGGTGCCATTTCACCTCAGCTAAGACCTGAATGACAGGATAGAGCTGGCCAGTGGGAAAAGCAAGTGCAAAGGCCCTGAGGCAGGAATGAATGGGGCACGCTGGCATGTTGAAGGACCTCAAAGGTGGTTTTATTCTTTCTCGAGCTCTGCCATTCACTGGCTCTGTGGTCTTAGGCAAGATGTTTGTTTGCTTGGTTTCCTCCTCTGGAAAGTGGAAATTTGGTCATGTATGTGATGCATCCATCACAGAATGGACATACTTCACACATGGCTCTTCCTTTACCTTGTGCTTGGCTCTGCTGCCGTGGTGACAGTGAGCTTTGGAGACCTCTCTCCATGGCGTCTTAGCTGTTGGTTGGGTAGAAACAAGGAAGGAGGACAACCCAGGGGCCTGGGGCAGGGGGATGGCTCGCCTTACAGGACACCAGGTGGAATAAGGAGGCCCAGAGACATCAAGGATGAGCCCCCTGAGGTCCCCCCGGGTGCAGAGTCAGGTGTCCTGCTGTCCCCGAGCAGGGTTAGGGCAGCCCTGTGCATCCATCACCACAGAAACCACCTGAAGACCAATAGGAACTGCCAATTCCGAGGGGCCAGGAGAGGGCAGGAGAAGGGGCCACCCGTGTACACGCGTGGGAGTGCATGGACATGCATGTAACATGCCTCTTCATACGCCACGACCTTGTAAACAGATCTGTCCTTTCTAACCACACATCCCAAGAACACGGCCTCCTCCCGGTGCTTCCATGTAGAACCAGGACCACGATGAGCGGAATTCACACAGCAGGACGTGTGATCCGGTGGAAAAAAATGACGACCCTTCTGGGTAGGAGAGGGAGTCCAGGATATATGGTATAGATGCCCCAGTGCCAGAATTTCCAGGATGTTCTCATGGGCTGTTGGAGTTACAGTCAGAAGATCCCGGGAGTGTGGTAACAGAAGCGGCCTTCTCTGGGAGGGGGCGCCCAGCCGTGCTGGTCAGCTGGTCCGCCATTTTGTGGCCGATTTGGCACAGGGGCAGAGCCCGGGGCATCTTGGGGTTCAGCCTGGCTTGAGTGAGACAAGTTCTAGGCGAGCAGCGTGGTCATGAGTCTGGTCTGACCTCAGAGCACAGAGCGCGCCCCGGGGCCCTGCCACTTGCTTCGAGCCATCTCTGGGGCAGGCTGGCCTCTGACACCCCAGCTAGTGCTCGTCCCCGCGGGAGTCCACACACGTTTATTTGGCCCTTTCATCCTGACAGAGGTCCCCGCTCTCCCCCAGATGCTCACGTGCCCTGACTGCGGCCTCACCAACTCGCATTCAGAAGTCAGTTTTTCTCTTGGCTTCTCTTTAAAAGTCTGCTCTTCCTCCTGCTCCTGGCCACGTGACCCTGGTCCAGCTCAGGCCCCTCTGCACGGCGGCCTGCGGGCCTCCAGCCCCGGCTGTCTTGAATGCCTGTCCTGGCCAGGACCGAAGAAGGCAGGGTCCTGGGAGAGGCCTGAGCGCTCCTGCTGCCTCTCCGTGATCCGGTTCCTGACTCACTTCAGCTCTGCGGGAGCAAGGTTCTCACACTGGAGCAGCCTAGCATCAGCAGGGGGCTTGTTCCGACACAGCCGGCCCCACCCTGGGTGTTTCTGATTCAGCAGGTCCGCTGTGGGGCCGAAGAATTTGCATTTCTTACACATTTCCAGGTAATGCTGAGGCTCTGGTTTGCGGACCACGCTTGGGGAGCTGTGGTTCTAGCCCGAAGGCCTTAAGCAACTGAAGCTCCGGGAGCGGAAGACTAGTTTTCCAAGTGTGGTCTTCGAACCAGAACCAGCGGCAGCTTCACCTGGGAACTTTTCAAGAATGTAAATTCTCAGGCGCTTTCCCCCAAGTCTGCTGAGTCAGAAGCTCTGGGGGTGGGGCCCCCGTCTGCCTCTGAGCAAGCCCCCAGAGGATTCTGTGGCTTACTCACAGGTCTAGAACAATCCTCCCATCTGTACCGTCCCTCAGTCCTTGGGAGAACGGGCAGGGGGCTCATTATCTTTGTGGAATGGGTAAGAAACCGGAAGCCCAGAGAGGTGCCCCTGTGAATCCGCAGGGAATGGGACCAGAGCCTGGGGCTTCAGGGGGCAGGGCCTGGGGCACTTTCCGTCTGCTTTCCATGGGTGTCTAAGGCAGTCTGACCTTGTGAGGCCTGGCCTACCTTGTGCCCCAGAGATAGGAGGGGAGCGGAGGGCAGACTCCGACCAGACTCCCTGCCCTTTCTCCCTGGGGCACTATTAATAGCGCTCTCCCTGTATGTGGCAGCAGCCGACAGGATTTTCAGGGCCAGCTTCTCTCCTGACCCCCAGTCACCTCCTCCAGGGGAGCTGGGGAGCTGTTCCTGGAGAGAGCAGAGCCTGGGGCTAAGGCAGGAGCTGGGTGATCCTCAGCCCCCCTCCTCCCTCTGTCCTCCCCCGAGAGGGCCTCGGATCCAGGCCCCTCCCCTTCTGTGGACCTCAGCCTTCCCAGCAGGAGTTCAGCTCTCCTGGTTAACGTCTGGCTTCCGCTCAGGTCAGGATTCCAGGGTCCTGGGATCTAGCCCCAGGGAGTCTGCTTCTCCCTCTGCCCTCTTCCCATTCGTTCTGTCTCCCACTGTGTGTCTCTCTCAAATAAATAAAATCTTAAAAAAAAAAAAGAAAGGAGTTAAGCTCTCCTGCACTAACCAAGAAAATGGTGTCATGCCAGGGTGTTTTTCTTATGTATGTACGTGTGTTTGCTGTTGGGTGGTTCTTTTTTAAATTTTATTTATTATTATTTTATTTTTTCTAATGAGAGAGAGAGGGAGAACATGAGTAGGGGAAGGAGCAGAGGGAGAGAATCTTAAGCAGGCTTCACACTCAGGCTCAGCGTGCAGCCTGACTCTGGGACTCGATCCCAGGACCCTGAGATCATGACCTGAGCTGAAGGCAGACGCTTAACCGACTGAGCCACCCAGGTGCCCCAAGTGATATTAATTTTAATAATGTATATTGTGCCATCTGATACAGTAAAATGATCATTTCAGCAGTAATTATGGAAACTATCAATGAGATATTTTACACTGTGTTTTCAGTCCTGATTCTTCCCGCACATCTCGGTGTGGACCAGCCATGTGCCAAGTGCTTATTGGCCACATGGGACTGGTGGCTGCTTTATTGGACAAAACACACACACAATGAACCGTATGTGGTTGTTTTTCTCTAAAGTCTCTTAATGCCAGGGAAGTTTCTCCTTTCTTTTTCTCTCACATGCCATTGACTTTTTGCAAAAAGTAGGGTCAGTTTCTGTAGAATGTCCCTGATTTTTCCCCTGCTGTCTTGGGGCCCCATTCAACTCACCCCCTCTTCCAAGTTTATTGTTAGCAGAGTTAATTCTGGAGACCTGATTAGATTGGGTTTGGTTCTTGTTTATGTTTTGGGGTTTGCTTTGGTAAGAACATTTAAGGGTGTACCTGCCTGCAGTGTAACATGAGCCCGAAGCCCCCTGGTATCTGCTGGGGTTATTAACCAGTGGATTCAGGTGGTGACAGCCTGACCCCTCCTTCAGAAAGTTCTCCATCAACCTGTTGCCTGATGCTTTCAACACTTGATAGTCATTGCCTGGACCGGTTATTTAACCAGGGTGGTGGTTCCCACACTTAGGTGGCATAGTGTCACTGGGAGGGCTTCTGTGCTCTCTGTGGCTGGACCCCACCACACAAGTTCCGATTCTCCAGATCAGGGGCAGACCCAGAAGGCGCATTTCTGCGAGACTTCCGGTCACTGCTGTTGCTGAGCCAGGAGCCCCACTTTGCACAGCCTTAGCGGTTGAGTTCGCTTGTATTTCAACAAGGACCTTCTAGCAAGGATTTGGGGCCCTCGAGCGTCCCGGTAGGGGAGGGCTGTTATGGGGGGTTCTGACACCTTCTGTTTTCTGAGCCCATGCCACGTGCCATCTCCTGTACCATCTCCTCACAACAGCCCAGAAAGAATGATGCCCATGTTTCAACTGAGCACACAGACCCAGAGAGGTGAAGTCTCTTGCCTAAGGACACACAGCAAGTCAGTGGCAGAGCCAGAGATGGACCGCAGGTCTGGGGGACCCTGGACATGAGCTCTTGGCCCCCATGCCGCATGGCCTTCTGGGTAAGTGGACACCTTTTCTGTCCACCCGCAGAGACTCACACCAACCCTCTCTCCCCTTTTGGTTGCAGGATGTTCTCCCCCTCCTCCTACCTTGGATGGCGAGGACGCACTGCCCGATCTGGACCTCCTCCCACCTCCACCGCCCTCCCCTGATGAGGAGCCCCCTGCCTCGATGGGAGCGGCGCTCATTTCAGACTTAGAGCAGCTGCACCTGCCCCCGCCTCCACCCCCACCCCAGGTACTGCCAACCCCTTGGTTCCCCCACCCCCAGTGGAGCCCCAGGGGCCCCAGGGAGGGAGGGAGGGAGAGGGGGAGGGATTTAAGCCTGGAGATTGCTCCTGCTTGAGGGCTGTCCCTCTTCGAAACTTCCAAGCCGGTAAAAGTTGGTCCTGTTTTTCAAGGTCCCTGGATGAGGGATGCCGCAGCCTTTTCCCCCTCAGGTACCCCCTTCAGCTCTGAGAAGATATTTTTAATCCTCCGCCCTTAACAGACGCCATTGTAGAAACGGGCAGGATTCCAGGCCAGGGAAGAAGAATTCCAGGAGCTTCTTCAGAAGTAGGAGGAAGTAGCTTTGGGCCCCAGCCACTGCTGTCAACCTTCCTGCTGAGTGACACTAGGTCCCTTGCTTCTCTGTGCCTCGGTTTCCTCCTCTGCACAGTGGGGCTGATTGTGCTTGGTGCCGTCAGCGGAGGAGCAGAGCTGAGAGGGCTGTGCGGGGTCCCCACTGGCTGACACCTGTCCTGCCCTCCCCCTGTATCCCCACAGCCCCTGGCGGAGGGACCTCCGGTCCGGCCTCGGCCCATTCTCCCCAGGCCCACAGAGGAGGAGCTGCCGCCTCCCCCAGAAGAGCCTGTTGGCTTCCACGAGAGAGAGGCATCCACAGGTATGGGCTCAGGGCTGGAAACTTCTGGGGGGCCCCCAGGGGCCCTCACTGGACAAGCATGAGCTTCCACGTGGGAACTAGGAGAGCAGGGCCTGCCAGCATCTGTCCCTGCTGCTCACGGTTCAGTGATGGGCCTTATAATTATACATCAATTTTATGTTTATTGCCTTAATCTTTTTCCTTTAAACTGAAATCCATTTTTTTAACACTAGTTTTTTTTTGTTTTTTGTTTTTTTTAGATTTTATTTATTTGGGAGAGAGGGTGGGGGAGGGGCAGAGGGAGAGGGAGAGAGAGTCTTAAGCAGACTCCTCCCTGAGTGTGAAGCCTGAGGCAGGGCTCCGTCTCATGACCCTGAGATCATGACCTTGAGCCTAAATCACGAGTCCGACGCTCCACTGACCCCGCCACCCAGGAGCCCCGAACTGAAATCCATTTAAGTATTGATCAGCCAAATGTGCTGTGATAGCAAAATACCTTGAATTTTTTCACTATTTAATTTTTTGAGCACCTAATGTTCTCGCGTAGACAAAAGAAAAAGCACGGAAAGGTGTAGAGTGAAAAGTCTCCCCTTTGCACCATCCCGGTGGCCCCCGCTTTCCTGCCAGGTGGGCAGCCCCTGTGGTTAATGTCTTGCATATCCTTTCAGAGATGTTCAATGCCTATGCAAGTGAGTACGACCCTGTGTCTGCCCCCACCCCGGCCCGCGGTCCCACAAACTGTAGCAGACTCTCTGCTCTTCCGCGCTTTGCTTTCTTTCCTTCACACATCGAAGAGGTCGCGCCACATCCTTCTTTTGCACAGCTGCATAGCGTCCTCATCGGGGCCCTGCCATATGCGCGTAGCCAGTCGCCCGTGGACGGGCACATAGGTGGTTTCTTGCTACAACACTGAGGCTGAGACGAATCTCCTAGCATGTAGGTCATTTTGCCCGCGTGCAGGTTTGTGGGAGAAATTTCTAGAAGAGGAAATACTGTGGTCAAAGGGCGGGTGCATTTATAACTTTGATCTTTTTGGCGCGTTGGCCTCTGGGGTCCTCCCGAGCTGCATCCCCACCAGCGGCGTCTGAGGCATGACTGCCCGCCGCCTCCCCCGCTGTGTGTTCACTATTTACTTAGCAGCTACTAAGTGCCTGCCAGGCACCGAAAGCCTTCTCTGCTCCAAAGTCATAATATACTTCTCCGGTTTCTTCCAGTCTTATGGTTTCATTTTCTCACACTTAAGATATTTGATACATTTGGAATCATCTGGGTATAAAGGTGTCACTGTGGAGCCTCCTTCAAATTTTTACGGATGGCAACCCACTCGTCCCGATGCTGTGTCCTTTGATTTCGGCTTTTTTTTTTTTTTTTTAAGATTTTACTTTTAAGTAATCTCTACACTAAAGGTAGGGCTCAGACGCAACCCCGAGATCAAGAGTCGCACTGTCCGCTGTCGGAACCAGCCAGGCGTCCCTGACATAGGCTTTCAGAGGTGTTCACGTTCCTTTTCACCGCTCCTCCTAAAATGAGGCCACACTCGCACCCCCGGGGGCTGGAGGCAGAGACCCAGTGCTCTAGGCTTGTCCTGGGTGGTGCCTGGGTGCGGTAGGCCCAGGCCGGGCGGCTGACAAGCTGCGTCTCCTCCACCCCAGACGTCTGTGCCTTCTGCCACAAGACCGTGTCCCCCCGAGAGCTGGCCGTGGAAGCCATGAAGAGGCAGTACCACGCTCACTGCTTCACGTGCCGCACCTGCCGCCGCCAGCTGGCCGGGCAGACCTTCTACCAGAAGGACGGGCGGCCCCTCTGCGAACCCTGCTACCAGGTAACCCCCCTGCGGCTGGCCTCCCGGCACCAGGCACCGTGCTGGGCGCTTGGAAGGTGTCCTGTTATTTCACTGCCCACAGTTATCCTGGGAGGCAGGCCCAGCGACCCATTTCACAGATGAGGAAGTTGAGGCTCCGAGAGGGGAAGGAGCTCAGCCAAGGTGTGTGAGCTTTCTGTGGCTGCTGTAACGAATTACCACGAGTTTGGTGGCTTCACACAGCACACGTTTCCTCTCGTACAGTTTTGGAGGCCGGAAGTCCAAGTCTGCACCCCCTCCAGAGGCTCTAGGGGAGCATCTGTGTCCTTACCTTTTCCAGGTTTTTTTTTTTTTAAGATTTTATTTATTATTTGTTTGTCTGAGAGAGAGAGCACAAGCAGGGGGAGCGGCAGGCAGAGGGAGAAGCAGGCTCCCCACTGAGCAGGGAGCCTGATGTGGGACTCGATCCCAGGACCTTGGGATCATGGCCTGAGCCGAAGGCAGATGCTTAACCACCTGAGCCACCCAGCCGCCTCCCTTTTCCAGCTTCTGAAGCTGCGCCCCTTGCATCCTTTGCGTCCCTTGGTTCCTTCGTCCACCTTCCAAGTCAGCAGGGAGGCATCTTGCTTCCATGTCCTACTTCCTCCTTCTGTGTCAAATCTCCCTCTGCCTCCCTCTTATGGAGACACTTGGGGTGGCACTTAGGACCCACCCAGGATCATCTCCCCATGTCAAGACACTGAACTCATGGGGCGCCTGGGTGGCACAGTCGTTGGGCGTCTGCCTTCAGCTCAGGGCCTGATCTCGGAAGTCCTGGGATCGAGCCCCACATCGCCTGCTCTGCTGGAAGCTTGCTTCTTCCTCTCCCACTCCCCCTGCTTGTGTTTCCTCTCTTGCTGTCTGTCTCTCTCTCTGTCAAATAAATAAAAAAATCTTAAAAAAAAAAAAAAAAGACACTGAACTCAATCATATCTGCAGGCCCTTTTGCCACTAAAGGTAGTCACAGATCCCAGGGATGAGGACATGCATGTCTTGGGGACATGTACCCAGCCTGTCACACACGTCACACTCCAGAAGGTGGTGGAGCTGGGATTCTCCCCCAGCCCCATCTGCTTCTGGAGCCCTCCGGTGCTCTTGCCTCTCTCACCGACAGCCACAGGTTCCAGTGCCCAGTCTCGCAGGAATCTGTGTTGCCTGTGAGTTCCAGGTGCAGTCCGCGAGAGCTAGTCTGGATGCCACGATGTTAGAATTGCTCTCTGATGCCGCGTGGCATGCAGCCCATCACAGACGCGGCCCCTGGCTGTGCCCAGGCCTGGCCTTGTTCTCATGAGTTGGTAGCACCTGGCAGTTGCGTTTTTAACAAGTCTGTCTGTGATTCTGATACACACACTGCAGTTCGAAAAGTACCGATTCCAAGGGTTAGACTATTTGGAGGCCTATCTAGTAAAATCCAGACAATCTGATGACAGTCTCAAGACACTACCGCAGCCAGTGAGGCACCGTGGGAGCAGCAAGGACCCCACCCCATCCCTCTGATCCCATCAAATGACAGCGGG
>NW_024425786.1:11334290-11388542 GCF_017311325.1 Ursus maritimus
TTTGATAGCTTTATCCTCTGCCCTAGGCTTACAGCCAGACAGGGGTGAGGCACTGAGGGGAAGCAGGGATGAGGGTGGACTGACAGCTAGAAGCAGCAGGAGGAAGACTTGGGTCGTGTTCTAGGGAGGGAAGGGCTTCCCCAGGACAAGGAGAGAGGTTGAAATGTTGTTCTCACCAAGTGGGAGCAGATGTCTAGGCAGCAGAGACCAACATACCCACCTGTCTGGATGAAATCGGGTGAAATGAACAGGAGCACAGCCAGGAGGGGAAGAGAAAGTGGACAGGCTGGAAGGTCTAGAAGAGAACGTGGACAGGCTGGAAGGTCTTTGCTCTGCCTTAGTAGTCTCTCTCTCTCTTTCCCTCTCTCCCTCCCTGCATCCCTCCTCTTCCCCTTCCTCAGCCCCCTCAACCTCCTCATTCCAGAAGGGATTTGAGGCAGCTTATAAGAATCCACAAATACCGATACTAAACAGTGTTGTACACTTAAAAATTTGCCAAGAGTGTAGATCTCATGTTAACTGTACCACAGTGAAATTTCAGAGATAGAAAAAGAAATCAGAAGAGAGGAAAAATTAAAGTAGAAAGGGAGATGAGACCAGAGGGAGAGTTCATACCCCAAAATATATGAATAAAAGACCCCTACAGTCATTCCTGAGAGTGGGACATGGAATTTGACTCTGAGCTTCCCAGTGGCCAAATGGAAAAGGGAAGGAGTTTTGAGGTTCATTGTCTGTAAGATCAAAAGCACACCAGTTCTTCCGGGAATTCCTTTTCCTGACTTTGAGGTTTAAGAGAGATTTCTCCTATGGGCTCTAGTGGACACTGGCCTTCAGCATGTCCTAGTAACAAAAAATGCAGTAATAGCTTCTTGGCAGGATTCCTCGCTGTAGGCCCAGGACACAATGCCAAGCTCGATTCACTTTAAGCAACAGTAGAGGTTTAGGGCAGTGGTTACAGGCCGGTTGCATGAATGGGAGCCCTTCTCCTACACCCCTGTGCTTCTGGGCGCCTGTGGGTCGCCGGCCAGAAACCCCTTTCGGCTTGGAGTGGGCACAGCCACGGGATGGCTCTGAGGCAATGTCCCTCTGTCCCAGGACACCCTGGAGAAGTGTGGCAAGTGTGGCGAGGTGGTCCAGGAGCACATCATCAGGGCCCTGGACCGGGCCTTCCACCCCGCCTGCTTCACGTGCGTGACCTGTGCCCGGTGCATCGGGGACGAGAGCTTTGCCCTGGACAGCCAGGATGAGGTGTACTGCCTAGACGACTTCTACAGGTACGAGCAGGGTCTGCGCCCTGGGTGGGACTCGACCAGAACAGAGTCGCTGGCCCGAGCTCTAGGGGCTGGAGCAGAGCGTTCCTGAACTCTCTGGGCTCACAGAAACCGGTCCACCCGTTCCACACACCCTACATTTGACCACGCATCTGCTTCTGGCTGTAGCTGCGGGTAACCTGCCCTGTGCCAGGCATTCCACCGGGGTGAGGCCCTTCAATCCCCAAGCCTGGCCTGTCAGGCAGGTACTGTTAAGCATTCCCTTTTGCCAAATGTGGAAACTGAGGCAGGCAGCAGGCAAGTCTCCCAGCTGCTCAGTAGGGAAGTTACGATTCAAACCCCCAGACCCCAGGGGCTCCCCTTGGAGCTAGAGCCCTAGGAGGCAGTAGCCTCAAGCTAGGCGTCACGCTGGGCCCCGCCCTGGGGTTGCTCACTGCCCAAGGGGAGAGACAGGTGAGTCTGTTCAAAAGACGGGGAAGAAGAAGGAGAAGCAGCAGCAGTGCCCTACCATACCACATAAACGAAATGGGGTTTCAGCCCCGCTCAACACCCATGAGATTTCTCGGCTTTCTCACATTCAAACATTCCCCAGTCACTTCCTTGCCTCCAGCTAATTATACCCTGGGAAGCCGGGTCTAATTACGCCGGCCTCTCCTTCCGCTCCTGCCAGGAAGAAAGAGGCGTTTGTGGCTGTGGCTGCAGGTGCAGTCACATGGCAACGCGTCCGAAATAGCTCGGGGAGGCGAGCTAGTGCCGCCCCGGCTCCCGCAGCTAATTTCTGCGGTCCTAGCCGGAGCGCCTCGAGCGTGGGTTCCCTTCCCTCTAGGAAATTCGCCCCCGTGTGCAGCATCTGTGAGAACCCCATCATCCCTCGAGACGGGAAGGATGCCTTCAAAATCGAGTGCATGGGGAGGAACTTCCACGAAAACTGCTACAGGTGTGAGGTGAGTGGGGCGGTGAGGAGTTAGGATCGCACTGCTGGTGGCACCCNCCCCCCCTGGGAGCCCTGCCGAGAGCCCGCGGGGTGCCAGGCCTGTGCTGGGCGCCGGGACACGGGGACGAGTCAAGGGGCGGGAGGGGGGAAAATCTCAGCTCCCAAGTGCTCCCCACCCAGTAGCAGAGACATAAGAATGGAGATCATTACAAACAGAGTCTATTAATCAGAGCTCCGAGTTCATGATGAAGACCAAGCCCATCCTGCTTTCCTCAAGAAAGGGAATCTCATGGGAAGGCTGTCGGTGAGGTCATTGATGAGATCATCAGGCCTCTCTCTCCACCTCTCGGTTCTGCCTGTTTTGTGTGTTTGCTTCGTCTTCTCTTCCGGGGGGGCTTAGCATCCTCTGTGAGGGGAGGGATACAGGCACGGCCATCCTTCCAACTTAGAAACCCCATCGAGGGAAGCTGTGCAGTCTCAAGAGGGCCTCTGATTGGCCCAGCGTGGATCACATGACCCAATCATTTCTGAGCCAATCACTGGCCGGGGGCTATGATTGACAACCCCTGGGGGCCAGGGAAGCAGGACCCTATGAGACCACGAGGGGTTGCTACAAGCCTAGGAAAGAAGAAGGGGGAGGCTGCAGGGTGGAGGGAGGCTGAGATGGGAAGGCTGCTTAAAGCTGGTGCAGTCACCCCAGCCAGAAATGCCCAGCCCAGGGTCCCCCGCTCAGCAGGGTCCCATGCTTGCTTCAAAGCTCTGCTGTCACCGTCTTGAAAGTCTTCCTCTTCCGACAAGGGGCTCTACTTTGCACCTTGCCCTGGACGCTGCAGTTACGTAGTTGGTCCTGCTGGGGAGGCTCCGAGCCCTCCCCCGCCTCTTCCTCTGTCACCCCCATGTTGCTGATGTGTCTTCTCTGGTGATGGTAACAAAGGTAGCAGCTTTTATGGGTGTCACCTGAGTGGGGTGTCCCAGAGGAAATCTCTTAGCCAGCCAGTGAGTAATTCCAAACATTTATTTTACTTTGCTCTTATTTAAACAGATGCATGGAGCCAAGGGGCTGTTTGCACTCAAGTGACAAGGGGGTTTGGTAGAGAAGTTGACGTATTGTTCCATATTATGTTGTGCGTTGGTTGTGGTTCAAAGTCCAGCTGATAACGCGTCTTACAAGGACAATGATGTCATTCAAGTGCTATTATCAGCACTCTAGCCCTCATTAGGCCCAGTGGTGATTAGCTTTTCCCTGAGCCTGGCTGGTGAGCAAACAACCCCTCCCTGCCTCCCCTGGTCAGCTTGGCAAAGGCGGCTGTGAGCGTCACCCAGGCTGCTGCTCTAATTGGGGAAGGCTTGCACCACCATGGCCCGGAAGTGATTTGGGCTACTGTTTCCCTAGGCAGGGAAATGGGCTTCAGGGTGCCCTCTCAGATGAGGAACAATGAAAAAACTGAGCCTGAGAAAAGTGGCTCCAATTCTGGCCAGTGTGACCCGGATCTAGCCAGCTCTGGGCCACCCCATAGTCCCTCATAGACTGTGACTCGGTCATAGTTGAGGTGTCTTCTCCCTTGATTCTAATTTAGGAGAGGTCACATGTGCCCCTTTGGGACCTGAGGTTGGCAGCTGATACGCCCAACAAGTGGCCTTCAGGAATAGCAAGGATCCCGTCACCTTGCGTGACTTGAGGTGCAGTTGCAGGGAACAGACACATGAGGGCGCCCTTCTCCCCTGGCTCTGCTGCGTCACGATGGCCCCGTCCTCCTTGGTCTGAAATCCTTTGGTGATTTGAAAAATTGGAGGTTTGTGCCAGTTTTGAAGCTGGGCAGACAGGGGAGCAAAAGAAAGAACCCTGGACTCGGGCTGGAGACCTGTCTTGTCCCAGCTCCAGAACCAGCTCTACGGCCTGGGACAAGCCCGTCTTTCCCCAGACCTCAGTTTCACCAGCTGTGAAATGAGGGGATTGGACTAGATTCAGTCATTCACCCAGCAGATGTTTATTGTAGGCTTGTGGTGTGCCAGTCTCTGGGCTAGGTGGGATCTAGCAGGAAATGGGGTTACTGCCTCGCAGAGCTTACATTCCAAAAGGGGGCTGGGTGGTCATTAAGGCCCTTCTAGCTCTTTCCATGATCCCTCAGTGTCCATGAATCTCCCAGTGTCCTCAGTTCTCCCCTCCGCTGACCCTCCCCTCATCACTCACACCTCCCTGTGGATGAAAGCCCCCATGTGCCTCGTCTTCCCTGACCCAGACCTGGCCCAGGTGTGTTGGGAGAATGGAAATGAGGGGCCACGTTCCCGACCCTTCGGGAGTGCATTCATGCAGCTAATTTCATCAGCAAATGCTGGGGGAGTCCCCACCCCTTGTGGGCTCTGTGCCGCCGTGCTCGGGCCTGGGTTCCGTCACTCGTGCCTTGTTTCTCATAGGACTGCAGGATCCTTCTGTCTGTGGAGCCCACAGACCAAGGCTGCTACCCACTGAACAACCGTCTCTTCTGTAAGCCGTGCCACGTGAAGCGGAGCGCCGCAGGGTGCTGCTGAGGGCACCCATCGGGCCCTGGGGCTGTGAGCCACCCACTAGCCCTGGACTCGAGGATTGGCGGGGGGGAACCTTTCCTGACTCAGTTTGCTTTTCTGACCCACTCTTGCACACTTTCCTTCTGAGCCAGGACAGGGACCAGCCTGCAGCTCTGCCCGCCACGTCCGGGCCACAGGGGCTGAGCCCCCCCAGCCCCCTCCCAGCTCAGAGGTGGGCAACTGGCAGACAGTGCTCCTCAGACTTTCCACTCCTCCTTCTAGGCTCTGGGCTCTGGAAGGTTTCCATGCCAGGAGCCTCGTGCCCGGGGTTCCCATCTCCAAGGCTCTAGCCCCTCTCGAGCACTGGCCTTGACCCCTATTTCCATGGGTGAGTTGGAGTGAGTTCTCTATATGACACCCCGTGTCCCTAGCAATGACACTTCAGCTGTTCCGTAGGGGATACTAAGACCAGCCCTGGCTTGCAGGACTGAGCTCTTTGGGTAAACCTCCAGGGTCCCTTAAAAAGCCCTTTTTAAAAGAATTTGAGATGGAAATGGTGAGAAACATTCTTTGGATTTGGGGCAAGGTGGG
The DNA here is from genome assembly GCF_017311325.1 of Ursus maritimus. Classification (NCBI taxonomy): domain Eukaryota; kingdom Metazoa; phylum Chordata; class Mammalia; order Carnivora; family Ursidae; genus Ursus; species Ursus maritimus. The sequence goes on from NW_024425786.1 coordinate 11,339,592, forward strand.
GATCTTGATGGGAAGTGTCTCATAAATGTACAAGAATGTGGCCGAGTGGTGGCAGCCATGGACTTCTCACCTGGAGGACATGTCGTGCTGACATGGGGACCAGACCCAGGTATGAAGCTGAACAGCAGGGGCAGGAGGAGAGGGTGGTATACGCTGGTAGTCCAGGGACGTCAGCCACCCCTCTGCCCCGCCTTCCGGTGCTCCTCCCAGTGCAGCAGTGGTTCAGCATTGATTAAGTGCTGGTTGTATGCTGGGGAACGGGGTCCAGGAGCTCTGAGTGTTTCCTCCTACGGCCTTGCCTGGGGCTGTGCACACAAACTCCACACGTGCACACACTCCTCCAGGACAGTGCTGGGGTGTCCCTTCCGCCTCCCTGTTTATCCCCCCCGTGTCCCACTCGGACCCTCCAACCCAGGCTACCCTGTGACCACTGCTTCCTCAAAGCCGTACCTGGAAGATTCTTCTTTCCTTTTAAGGAAAATCACTTCTGTTGCTAACTTCTAAAACATCTTGTAGGGCATAAACAAATTTAAACAATATGTACTTTCCTCCCGGGGGTGGTCCGGATGCACCATGCACACCTGTGGGGGTGCCCCGGGCTCCAAGTACCGGAGAGTCTCCCTGCAGAGCCTCTTAGGGGCCTCAGAGCAGAGCCCAGCTTCCGGCTCAAAGCTTGGAGAGTGAGTCCCAGACTCCGGGCACTCATGGACCACCTCCACAATTCTCATTGTAACCCAGGACCTCCTGTTCTCTTCTTCCTTAATATTTTCTTCGATTCAACATACTTTTTTATTGTACTTATTTCGAACTTTAGTCTTATGCTAAACAATATATCCTGCAGTCACATCTTATATGCTAGTTATGTTTTTTCCTATTACACATGAAAATAAATGCATACCTGTTAGAAGTCCGTCTGTGTTCCAACTAAGATCTCCCCTAGGTCAACACTGGCCTTTGGCAGGAGCTGGAGACATGTTGGTTGAGTGTCTGCACACTGGCACAAGTGTCCAGGCAGCTCCTGTACTTCCTTCCCCCAAACTTGCTTGCAGCAGCCGACCCCCAGGCACGCCAGTGCACTGTTCCTGGACACAGGCCTCCAGCAGCAAGGGTGGCTGCAGGGTGCCCAGAGCAGAGCCTCTGCTGTGGGAGGCCCTCTGGGTTCACAGAGTCAACACCTGCCCTCGGGCTGTGCTGTCTGCGCACGAACAGAACGTCCCCCCTCCACGTTCATGCGGACAGCCGGGTTCGCTTGGTGAGCGCAGCTCTGGAGAGGAGGGTGCGTGGAGGAAGGGGCTCTGGCCTTGGGGGTGCTCAGACCTGACTCTGCCACTTGGCAGTGTGGACAAGTGATCGGTCCTGAGCCTTGATTTTCCTCATTTGTGAAATGGGAACAATGCGGACCTCTATCACAGAGGGCTGCTGTGGCCGAGAGAAAGACATGTCGGGCTGGTGAGGGTTCTCTCCCAGGGCTGGCCGTCAGAGACCGTGGGGGACAAGCCCGCAGTGACAGAGCTGGGTTTCCCATGCTTGCCGCGGCACAGGAGCGGGAACCGCGGGGATCCGCGGGGCATCTCAGTGTGCAGATGTTAGGAGGGGCTCCCAGTACTCTAGATTCCGGCTGGTATTGAGGGATCTGGGGGAGGATTTAGGGAGGTGAGGGTTTGCCCCCTGTGTGCTGTCAGGAAGCAGGGATGACAGACTGAGAGGCTTGATGTATTTATATCCAGAAGGTGGCGTGACAGCAGGGATTGGCAGTCAGGCGACAGTGGCTCACGGCAGAGGGTGCTGGCCATTTTTGCAGTTGGCCCAGAGCCACTCGCCCCAGCTGGCTCCCGGCTGCCAGGGGCCACTTTGCTCTCTTAGTCACCATGCCCGGTTTGCTTTGTTTTTTCCCATCATGGATGCGTAACCTTGCGCTGTGATTCCTCGTGTTTCAGCCTATTTCTGCTTGCTTGTGTTTGGAGGGATGGTATCTGCATGAAATTCTGGGGATGCTTTTGTCTTCCAGGCTGCATGTTTAGAAATCACGCCATAAGGGACGCTTCTGGGGAGCGTTCTGCAGTGTGAGATGAGCCAGGCACAAAAAGACAAATACTGTATGATTGCACTTCTCTGGGGTACTTGGCATAGCCCAGTTCACAGAGACAGAAAGTAGAAGGGTGGTTGGTTAGGGGCTGGAGGGAGGGGGGGATGGGGAGTTGCTTGCCGAGTACAGACGTTCAGTTTGCAAGACAGGAGGAGATGGAACCACAGTGTGACGGTGCTTTAAAAAAGCCCCTGAGCTGGACACGCTTTCAAATGGTTAGGATTCGTTTAATGTTATGTCTATTTTACAATTAAATATATACTTAAGTTTATTTAATGCTCAGAGACAGGGGGAGAGGCTGATAAAGTGATAAAGGATGTAGGAGTCCTTAGAGATCCTCCTTCCCATGGGGGTGCCCAAGAAGGCTGGCCATCGCTCTTTGCAAACCCAATGGGATGCCACTCAGCGACAGGGACTTCCTGAAAGCAGGTGCTGTGCCCAGCCACTAGAGGGCAGCATGGGCTAGCGAACTGGGGCACCAAGGTTCTCACGCCCCTCATGGGGTCCTCAGCCTCTCCAGATGCAAGATGGGAATAATCCGTGCCCGCCAGTGAGGAGAAGAGGCGAAAATGAATTGGACAAGCAGAGAGTGCGCCGCGTGGCTGTGGAATTACGGCAACCGGAACATACCTTCTTGGAAGGAGACCCAAGTTGGAAGACAATTCTTCCTCCGCCCAAACTCGCACCTGCTGGGAGGTCCCCACCTGGGAGCTCCCACGCCGCCACCCCTCCAAGTAAACACATAGTCCGGACAAAGGACAGCATGAGGTTGCTGGTAATGCTCAGCCTTTCTGCTTGGCACCTCCTTCACAGGGTCCCCCTTACCCCAGGCCGTCCTTGGCTAGGGACACAAATGGTGGAAACAGGGATTAATGGAGAGGAGAAGGGGATCAGGATGGGGACAGAGAAGGCTGGGCTGATAGGGAAGAACCCCAGTGACCACAGGGTATTGTCAAAGAAATGGTTTTATCCATTTAAAATACAGTTCTCCGGGAGCCTGGGTGGCTCAGTCAGTTAAGTGTCCAATCCTTTTTTTTTTTTTTTTTTTTAAGATTCTATTTATTTGGAGGCACGTGGGTGGCTTAGTCATTAAGCATCTGCCTTCGACTCAGGTCATGATCCCAGGGTCCTGGGATCGAGCCCCGCATCGCATCCGGCTCCTTGCACAGCAGGGAGCCTGCTTCTCCCTCTGCCTGCCGCTCCCCTTGCTTGTGCTCTCGCTCTCTCTCTCTCTGACAAACAAATAAAATCTTTTAAAAAATAAATAAATAAATAATAAAATACAGTTCTCATAAGGTGAATAGCTACTCACTAAAAAAATAACAGTCTATGAAGTAGGTACTATTAATATCTCAGTTCAAAGACCAGGAAGCTGCACGTGGGAGAGACGGCATAACTCTCCAGGGCTGCACAGCAGTGTCAGCGCCAAACCAGGTCCAGCGGAAACTACAGGCCTATGCTACAGACCCCCATCACAAACACCCGCAGTCTGGAATGTTCCAGAACCCATTATGTAACACAGATGCCCAAATCCAGCTGAAACATTGTATGTCAACTATACTTTAAAAAAAAACAACAAAAAACAACCCAGCTGAAAAAAAAAAACCCATAAACGCCTTGGGCCCCTCATCTCTTAAGCTGCAGGCCTCTCGCTTGCAAGTGAGAAGTAATGTCCCCAGCTCGTTCAGCAAGGACCTTGCATTCACAGTCATACTCATCTCGTGAACGATCATCAGATTAGAGACCACGGAGTGCACCCTGTTCATGGCTTGCCTTCTGCAGAAAAAAACACGTACTTCAGTGGAAATCTATGTCTGCACCCAGCACCCCCTTCTGGGGTATCAGATGCAAGCCTTTCTTTTTTTTAATTTGGAGGAGGCTCCACGCCCAACGTGGGGCCCGAACTCACAACCCCGAGAGCGGCGTGCTCTGCCAATGGAGCCAGCCAGGCGACCCCTAGCCTCTCATTATTCTTTTACAGCTGCAAATTGTAGCCAACTGACCAATTCTGTCTTGTCGGGTTGAGGCCCCTTCACCCCCTCGTGGAAAACCGGTTTTGCCTCCATGGGCGCATTTATTTCCATATTCCTGGCCTATAAACGTGAATGTTCTGCTGCCTCTTTGAGCCACTCACTACGTCTGACCCATGTTCATTTTGTATCGGCTTTGGAGTCACGATTTTACCGTTTCTAGAAAATCACCCGCAGCACTTCCTCCGTCGGTGTTTCCAGAGGGCGTGTTGGGCTGGCGGGCTGGGGGGGTCGATGGCGGGGCAGCTCCACGCAGCGAGTTCCGATGAAGCCCAGAACAGTCTCCGAGCGAGTTGGGGAGGGGGTTCCGCTCAGGTGGACGGGACAAGGTTTTAGCAAGACCTAGGCTCTCTCTGGCTAAGCCTCTCACCAGCGGCTCGACCCGGAGACCCAACCTCTTTAGGCCGGAGGGTAAGGAAGGGCAGAGTAGAAGCTGACGGACTTCGTGAGGGCTTGCTCGGGGTGAGGCTGGCGAGGTTGGGATGATTGATGATCCCTGACAGGAAGCCGGGGCTCAGCAGGGTCATGGAGCCTGCCTGGGGGCCGCACCTAGACAGGGGTGGACTTGAGCCCGAACCAGGCCTGCCCGGCTGGGAGCCCCAGGCTGTGACCTGCCTGCCCCTCACCGTCCAGGGCCAGAGGTCTGCCTGAGCGACCCGCTGCCCCGGGCACAGTCCCACAGCGACCTCCCAACATCTCTGCAGTCCCCATCTTATGGGCGAGGAAACGGAGACCCAGGGGGATGCCATGACTTGCCCAAGGACACGCGGCCCGTGGCCGCAGGGGGACTGCACCCTAGGATTTCTGTTTGTCTTGAGGGCTGAGTCAAAGCAAGGTCTGGAAGGCCTGACTTCTTCCCTGGTAAAGACGCCCAGAGGGTGAGTGGCAGGAGCTCGTCTAAACATAATCCTTAACAAAGAACCTGGAGTCTTGAGGAGATCTGGGCCCCTTCATAATGATGGTGCTGACGGTCGTAATAACAACAGCTCCCATTTTGTGGGCAGGAAGACGCCTGCAGACGTGATCTCATTCTGTCCTCACTCTGGCCTCCAAGTGAGTGCCCATCCTCCAGACAAGGGGCCCACGGCTGGCCACGCAGCCGGTGGCTTCTGGCTCCAAATCACTGATGGGGGGTGTGTGCCCCTGCACTGGCCTCTGAGCCGTGACTGGGTAGGTCACTCACCCCCCCCATCTCTTCTTCTTCTTCTCCTTTTTTAAAATAATACTGTGTTGTATATTTGTTTTTGTTTTAAGATTTTATTCATTTATTTGAGAGAGAGAGCGGGGGAGGGAGGGGAGGAGCGGAGGGAGAGGGACAATTAGACTCCATGCTGCGCACAGAGCCCCATGCAGGGCTCGATCCCAGGACCCTGAGATCATGAGCTGAGCCGAAATCAAGAGTCAGACGATTAATCGACTGAGCCACCCAGGCGCGCCCCTATCTCTTCTTTGTCATCTGTTGGACGGAGAGAACTCTACCATCATCATCACATTTAAGGGGATAGAACAGCACGTGACTACATGCAGTGGGGTCCCCTGGATGGGATCCCAGGACGGAAAAAGGACATTAGTGGAAACACTGTTGAAATCGAATGGAGTCTGGAGTCGAGTGCATAGTGTCTTACCCGTGTTGGTTTCCGCTCTTCGGCAAACGAGCCATGGTTTTTGTAAGGTGTTAACAAAAGGGGAACTGGTGAAGGGTGTAAGGAAACTCTCCATGATCTTAGCAGCATTTCTGTATATCTGAAACTGTTCCCAGATTAAAAGTTTTTTCTTAGGAAAGGTAAGTGAACGAAGGGGGGAAAGCCTGTGAGTTCCAGGGGGGGTTCACTGCCTCATGGACAAGATGGACAGGAAAGGCCATCAGATACTCTGCGATCGGGCCTGTGCTGAGCTGGGGGAAGGCGTTCACGGATGGAGGACAGGGCAGAGAAGGGGAGGTGGGAGGCGCAACCCAGTTTACCTGGATTCCCGGCTGGCTGTTCTCAGGATTGCAGCACACCCTCCCCCACAGGTGGCCCCAGATGGCTAGGGCCGGGCAGCAGTGTAAACAATGCGTTGGAGCTGGCATTCCCTAACCCCAGGTGGCTTCCAGAGCCTGAGTGATCAGGGTAGGGTAGGGAAAGTGCTGGGCTCCCCTCCACCCCAGCAACCGGGAGACAGATGTCAACGGAGGGGTGGGGGGTGAGGGGTCACAAAATCAGGGTGACCCATGTTGTCCTTTCTGTAAGCAAAGCAAGGATTCCTCAGGAAAACACAATACAGCCAGGACTCTTAAGCTGGTCCTTTAAAGCCAGTGGGGGTCACAGGTTCATGGGGGAGAGGCTGGCCCCAAGGAGGAGAGAAGCCGAGGGTGTTAGGCCTGAAGGCCTGATCAGAAGGAAGGTCGGGGAGGGTTGAGAAAACTGTGGGGCCTGTGAGTCATGGGGCAGGCAGCCTGGGGCTGCGGCAAGGCCAGAACCCAGCTGGAACCTCCCTTGGAAATCTGCACCCCCTCCGACCAGCACCCGCTCCTCGGCAGGGCGGCCTCACATAGGCCCCAGGCGGAGGAGGCAAACCGTGGCTCCACTCGCCTGGAGCGTCCACTTCATTCATTAGTTCATTCATTCAGTCATAAAATCCCAAAGGCTGAGTGGGTGTCAGCCAGCCCAGGTGCTGGGCCTAGAGCGTTCCAGGCTCTTCTCGAGGCTCAGCTGAATGTTGCTGGGGAAATGGGAAGAGGGAGGAGGAGGTCCCCAGTGGCAAGACCAAATCAACAAGGGCCTCTTGGCTGGTGGAGACGGTGGAACTTTCTCCCTGAGGACAGAGGAAGCCCGAGCCCTGGCAGAAGTCCAGAGCCGAGGGACGGGTGGGACACGGAGTCCAGCTTCCCATTCTCAAAGAAGTGGAGACTGGAGCCCGGAGAGGCTGTGAGACCCGCCAGGCCCACACAGCTGGTTAGCGGCAGAGGCCCAGGTGTCCTGACCTCTAGAGCAGGCTTTTCCCACGGCTCCCCCCACCTCTATTATCTGCGAAGACCTCCTTTCAGACCCAGGCAGGCGCCCGCAAACGTCTCAACACCTCCACACTTGGGTGGGGGACGAAGAGCACAGGCAGACTGGGGTTCGCGTTTCGAATGGGCTGACCCAGACCCAGGCCGATGATCCCCTGGGTGGGAGGCAAGCAGGCTTCCGGCAAGGGTGAGAATCAACTTGCCCCAGATGGGTGAAGTGAGTCACTGGGGAGCCGAGTTCACACTTCCTCCTTCCTCTGGGCTTTGATCCAGCTCCCTGGAGGGAGGCGCAGCCCAGATTCCTGGGGCAGCCACCCTCCTCTCTCCAGACCGGGGTGCTGGCTGTCTGCACCCCCACTCCTCCACACACCCTTTCTGAGGCTCTGGTAAGTTTCCATCTTGGTTCCGTGGTGTGACTCAGGCTTGACACATCATGTGAGACGTTGTTGGCTGCAGGAAGTTGTGACCTTCCCTCTCCTCCTGCTGAGCTTGGCCATGCGTTTCCCTGCCCCCTCTGCTCTCCGGGAGGGTGACCGGACATGGCGAAGGACCCGAGGCCGCCCCGCCAGGAGTGGGTCTCCCCAGGGACCCCTGGACTGCAGACCAGAGGCAATCAGCCCAGGGGCCACCCCCAACTGAGCGCCTTCCTACCTGCCAGCTGCTCACACAGCCAACCACCCTGGGACACAGACACATCACTGTCCCCATTTTACAGAGAGGCTGTGCCACAGTCATGGGGAGTGAATGACCGTGGTGTCCGGCGGCACAAAGGGCCCACTGGGGACTCATGTCATGAATCTAAGGCCAGACTGCTTTCTCAGGCCGCATGCACCTGCCCAGGTGGGGGCCCAGAGTAGGCAGAGAGCTGGTTCGGCCCATGTTGGGGTTTTGTCAGGTGAAGCTGGCGTGAGGATCAGGAAGTTTTGTGGAAGTGGCTGGTGATGGGGGGACAGGGCAGGGAGGAGGCGGGCGCAGGGAGTGGGGGCAAGGAGCAGGGCTGGGCGCCCTGGATGGCGGGAGCTGGGGTACCAGAGGGCAAGGGAGGAGGTGAAGGTCTGGCGTCAGTGGTGGAAGCTGTGCAGCCTTGCAGGCTCTGGTCGTGAGGCTCTGGACGTTGGTGGCCATTGCTCTTAGGGTGAGGTTTGCTTCCTGTGGAGTCCTCAGCCCATAGGCTGCTCGGAACAGGCCCTCGGTGAGTACTGACGCTGTGAATGAGTTAGCTGCTTGGGGCAGGGTGACTTCAAGGGTATTTTACTTTCTTCCTTCTACTTTTTTTTTTTTAAGAACAGCTTTATTGAGATATAATTCACATACCATAGAATTCACCCTTTCAAAGGGTTTTTTTTCACAAGTTCTTGGTGTAGTCACAGAATTGTACGGCCATGACCACTGTCTAATTTCAGAACATCTTAATCACCCCAAAAGGAAACCCGACACCCCCCCAAAAGGAAACCCTACACCCCGGGGCAGTCACTTCCCATTTCCCCCACCCACAGCCCCTGGCAACCACTAATCTACTTTCTCATTTTGTTGGGTTTGCCTAATCTGGACATTTCTATAAATGGAGTCCTACGTGGTCTTTTATGGCTGGCTTCTTGACTCAGCATGTTTTCACGGCGTAACCCACGTTGTGGTGTGTATCGGTACTTTGTCCTTTTGTATTGTCAAATATTCCATTGTATGAATACACCATTTCGTTTCTCCAGTCATTGGCTGTCGGACACTTGGGTGATTTCCAATGTCGGCTACTACAAGGAGTGCTGCTGTGGACATCCACATACAGGGGTGACCTATGTTTTCCTTTCTTAGGTGGATACCTAAGAGCAGAGTTGTTGGGGCAATTTTTTATGTCATTTGAATTCTTTCTAATAAACACATATTTCTTTTATAGTAAACCAATGTTTTAAAAATCATTTTTTCGGGGTGCCTGGGTGGCTCAGTCGGTTCAGCATCTGACTTGGGCTCAGGTCATGATCTCAGAGTCCTGGGATCGAGCTCCTTGTCGGGCTCCCTGCTCAGCGGGGAGGCTGCTTCTCTCTCTCCCTTTGCCCCTCTGCCCCTCCCCCACTCATGCTTGCTTTCTCTCTTTCTCAAATAAATAGATAAAATATTTTTTAAAAATCATTTTTTCAAAAAGATGAAGTGAATCCATAGAAAAAGATAGTGGACCAAACTTTGAGATAGGGAAGGACCAGCTGGGAGCCAGGACTGAGGCCACCAGTAGGTAGGCAGGTAACTGAGCCAAAGATCACCCTTCTCCGGGCCTCACGGAACATGGGGGTGGGGCAGGGGTGGGCAGGGCAGCAGCTGAGCTGGAACGAAGACATCTCCAGCCCTTTCAGCCCTGACAGCTCAAAATCTTAAGGCAGCCTACGTTCCCACGCCTAGTTCGAGAAACACATTAGGGAAATGATCTGGCCTTGTGGGTTCTCTCCCTAAAAGGATGAGTACCCTAAAATCGGTAGTCTAGACAACAAGACCAGATTCAACCCAGAAGAATATTTCAGGTCACACCCTCTCCAATCTCTAATTGAGAGGTGAACAGATAGTTAACTCTATGTGCCACTTAATCTTCCACTTTATTTTTTTTTTTTTAAGATTTTATTTATTTGAGAGAGAGAGAGACAGGCAGAGATAGCGACAGAGATCACGATCGAGTGGGGAGGAGAGGGAGAAGCAGGCTCCCTACTGAGCAGGGACCCCAATGCGGGGCTGGATCCCAGGACCCTGGGATCATGACCTGAGCAAAAGGCAGACACTTAACCGACTGAGCCACCCAGGCGCCCCTTAATCTTCCACTTTAAACCTATGCTTCTCAAACTAAAATATGCCTACAAAATCCTGGGGATCTTGTTAATATGCTAATGTTGAACCAATGGGTCTGAAGTGGGACCTCGACTCTGTCCTTCTAATAAGGTCCCAGGTGAAGTCTGCACTGCTGGTCCCAGAATCACAATTTAACTACCAAGGCTCTACCCTTCCTACGCAGGGGAAGAAAATGGCACTTCACAAATTTTGCCATTTGTTCATTAGGGAACTCAGTCCCTATTGAATGTATTTTTCTTTCTTTCTTTCTTTTTTTTTTTTGAAAGAGAGCATGAGCAGGGGGTGGGGCAGAGGGAGAGGGACAAGCAGACTCCCCGCTGAGTGCCAGGGGTGATTGATCCCAGGACCCTGAGATCATGACCTGAGTCCAAGTCAGAAGCTTAACCCACTGAGCCACCCAGGCGCCCCCCTATTGAATGTGTTTTGATGGATCTCTGATTAGCAGTTCAATGAGTCAATGGCTGTAAGAACAAAATGCTTATGCCTCTTCCAGGAAGAACATGGGGAAAGTTGATGTCATGTTATCCTTGTGATAGTTGTGAGATTAGAAGCTGGTCCCTCGTTTTTGCACATGGGGAGGTTCAGAGAGGGAGGGCAGGCAAATGGCCGAGTCGTGCTTTGTTCTCCAGTCTGACTCCAGACCTGGCGCTGGCTCCCCTGCACCTCAGCTCCCCTCTTCCCTCTGTCTCCCACTGGAACCCCCTTTCAGCCATGGCTATGGCGACAGTTGGCAGTCCTAGAGAGAAAAAGATCTGTTCCTCTAGACGTGCAAATGTGTGTCACAAAGATGTTTGCAGCAATATTTATAACAGGGAAAGAATTGCCACTGCACACCGTAGAATTGCTACAAGCTGACGTAAAACCACACAAACTGCCTTCGCCCGCTGTTTCTTGCTTGGGTTCCATCCCTCCTTGTCCTGTATTTGTTTCTTCTCTATGTCCCTCCACTAGAAGGTAAATTTGTGGAAGGCAAAGACATTGCTGGGTCCCTAACTTCTGGGCACACAGTAGGAGCTCAATAATATTGGTTGTATGAATGACCTGAAACATTTTGAGATAGCAGGTAAAAAAGGGAGTTGCAGAATGGTACGCATGGAACAACTCCATTTTTGTTTAGAAAATGTTTGAACGCAAGTAGAGAAAAATCTGTAAGGCCACATGTTAATTATCTTGGGGATCGGGACTGGGGCTTATGTGTGGCTGATTCTCATTTTCCATTGTTTCATTCCTTTTTTTTTTTTTTAATATATATGAGCATGAATTTCTTTAGTAATAATTTTTTCAAAAAGTGTTTTTTTTAAAGATTTTATTTAATTGTTTGACAGAGATAGAGATAGCCAGTGAGAGAGGGAACACAAGCAGGGGGAGTGGGAGAGGAAGAAGCAGGCTCATAGCGGAGGAGCCTGATGTGGGGCTCGATCCCATAACGCCAGGATCACGCCCTGAGCCAGAGGCAGATGCTTAATGACTGTGCTACCCAGGTGCCCCCAAAAGTAAGTGTTTTTTAAAAAAATAGTCATCCGGGGGCACCTGGTTGGGTCAGTCAGTGGAGCATGCGACTCTTGATCTTGGAGTTGTGGGTTCGAGGCCCACGTAGGGTGTAGAGATTGCTTAAAAATAAAGTGTTGGGGGCAACTGGGTGGCTCAGATGGTTAAGCGGCTGCCTTCAGCTCAGGTCATGACCCCAGGGTCCTGGGATCCAGCCCCATGTTGTCGGGCTCCTGGCTCAGCAGGGAGTCTGCTTCTCCCTCTCCCTCTGCCTCTCCCCCTGCTTATGTTCTCTCTGTCTCTCTCTCTCTGTGTCTCTCTCAAATGAATAAATAAAAAATCTTTAAAAAAATAAGTCACATCAAATCAAATCAAATCTTGGGATGCCTCGGTGGCTCAGTCTGTGAAGCATCTGACTCTTGGTTTCGGCTCAGGGCATGATCTCAGGGTCATAGGATTGACCCCTGCTTGGGCTCTGCTGAGCGTGGAGCCTGCTTGGGATTCTCTCTTTCCCTCTCCCTCTGCCCCTCCCCATACACCTGTGCACCATCTCTGTCTCTGTCGAAACAAAATCAAAAACCCTTAAAAGAAGAATCATCCATACTCCTGTCTATTATGTATGTATAGATGGACAGATGTATAAGGACATGTATTCCAGCGTTATTTATCATAGCAAAACATTGGAAATTATCTTTTGCACGCTTTAAAATAGATATTGTTTTGATTTTTTGCAAAGAACATTGCAATGGACTGAATGTTTCCGTCCCTTCTCCACCTCCACCAAATTTATGTGTTGAAATCCCAACCTCTAATGTGATGGCGTGTGGAGGCGGGGCATTTTAAACAGGATCAGATCTCAAGGGCAGAGCCCTCACGGTGGGATGCGTGCTTAAGAAGAGGCCCCAGAGGGTTCCTTCACCCCTTCCTCGATGTGAGGATTTAGCAAAAAAGAAGAAAAAAAAAAAGAAAAAAAAAAACTTGTCTATGAACCAGGAAACGGGTCCTCAAAAGACAATGAATCTGCCGGTGCCTTGGTCTTAGACCTCCCAGTGTCCAGAACTGGGAGAAAATAAATTCCGGTTGCGTATAAGCCATCCGGTCTATGGAATGTTGTTACAGCAGCCCAGACAGGCGAAGACCAACATGTGTTTGTGTAACTGAAAACAAAAAACAGACACGAGGGTGCTGTGTAGGCTAGCCGGCTTATAACCCAGGGCAGCCACAGCTCCCCTCTGGCCCGCAGTCCAGGTGCCGCGGCACCTGCCAAGCCTATTCTGTGTTTTCTTCTCCCACACGCCACACGAACAGTGGAAACGGTGTCTGACAATGGAGACCAGCAGAGGCAAACAGGCAATCTGCTTCAGAGGCCACATGCCTCGATCCACGCTGTCTCCTTAGGGACAAGTCAGAAGCCCTGCCGGTACCATGGGCTTGTCTCTGGAAGCTGTGGCCTCTGTCCGTGGCCCCGACTTCATGGGCTCCCGGCTCATACTGACCGTCCACTCGGGACAGGGTAAACAGACAGTGGGTATGTTCTCTGAGCATTGTGGGGAAGTAAGTCCCAAGTCTAGCTCTGCCTGTTGGGTGATTTATCTGCCTCATTATCCCACACAGGCTAGAGGTCACCGTGGTGAACTTCCCTTTGATAACAATCTCCCCAACAAATATTAATGCAGCTGTGGGCAGAACATTAGGACTTCCTCCTGCCTTCCAGGACTTGACAATGTGTCATTACTCAAGTCCAGACATAAGTCCCTCCGAGTTAGGGTCCCGTAGAGACCCTGTTTGGGGGGGGTGCTCCCAGTCCACTACCAAATGAAGAAATGCTACATTAAGAGCTTTACAAGAATTACAGTACATTTTAAATGTTTCCATTAACCAAATTGACCCTTTTAAGACACACACTGATCACAACACAATTATGCTAGTCAGAAGATGACGGGGATGATAAAAATATTCGTGCATGACAGATCACACGCTGCGTGGCCTGCTAAGGGGACACACATTTGAAGTTGTCTGGGGGGTGTCTTCTCTCTCTCCGCTCTGGGGCTGCGAGCCACGGCGTGGGATGGTTGGTACCTGCTCCTGCCTGCTCGTTCTCTGCCACGTCCCACACCTGCTTTGTTTTCACCTCCGCCTTTATCCCTCCCAGAAAATGTCTTGTCGCTTCATTGGCCGAACGTCCCCTTTAGAATATAAGTGCCACGAGACGGGAGCCTTCTCTGTCCACGTCACCGCTGGCACATGGTGGGCGCTCCGCAAATGTTGGTCCAACGAGTAGACGTAGGACAGCCTCGTTTCTGGGAGATCGGGTGCACACACAGACACGTGGGATTTCGTGATAAGGAACAGTGCGTGACGGTTCCCGGGGAGGCGGCTTATAGGACAGGCGCGCAGAGCCCCGGGCCACGGCTCCGGTCCCGCTAAGCTGCTGCTATCTGCCGAGTAACCTTGGGCCAAATGCCACTCGTCCCCAAGGCTCAGTTTCCCAACTGGTAACATGGGGAGCGCAGACTAACAGATCATTGGGGTCCCCCTGACTCTGGCGTCCTATGGATTCATGGAGGTGATAGTCGGGGTGTCGGAGATGAGTGTGTGGGGCGGAAAGGGGAAGGTGTTCTCCATCGCCAACTGCTCTTCTCTCTGAAGGACGGTATCAGGAGGGAAAAAATCTGTTCAAGACACCATCGCTAGGTGAAAAAGCAAGGCTCAGAAGAGTTTATCTAGAACGATCTCATTTTTGCAAAAGTCAATAAGCATGTTACTACATATAGAAAAGGTTGAGGAATACACACCATGCTGTTGACGGTGTGGACTCTGCAGGACTGAGCATTTCAGGGAGATTTCACTTCTCATGCTTTGGATTTACATAGTGCTCAAATTTTGTTTTATGCATTTTATTTGTAATCAGTTTTTCTTTCAAAGATAAAAAATTAACCTCTTTACATTGAATTTTTTAAAAGATTTATGTATTTATTTTAGAAAGAGAAGGGGTGGGGGGAGGGGCAGAGGGAGAGAATCTCGAGCGGACTCCCCGCTGAGTGTGGAGCCTGAAGTGGGCCCCATCTCATGACCCTGAGATCGTGACCTGAGCCGAAATCAAGAGTCAGATGTTTAACCGACTGGCGCCCCTACATTAAATTGTTTTAAAATTTATTTATACATGTTTCTTTTTCCTTTCTTCCTAGAAAGTTCTGTTTTGTTTTTTGGATGAGCCACGATAATCAGTTGCTGTAATTCTCCCAGGAGGATTTGAAATATGCAGGATTAATTTGTCTTTAAGCTGAATGCCCCTAGATGACAGGACCTTGAGCTGACTGTACGATGTACAAAAGGGTCTACGTAACATATTTAAGTTAGAAGGCATAATCGGCTGTGAAGTTGCTGCCCCATGTAGGAATTATGTCATTGCTGATTATGTGTCTTTCTCTGTCCCATCCCCTGGGTCCACACCAGAGGAAACCACTCTCCTAAATTCTATTTAACCGTCCTTTCTTCTTATTACTATTTCCCTCAAAAATTTTTTTTTAAAGATTTTATTTAGGGATGCCTGGGTGGCTCAGTCAGTTAAGGCTGCTTCCCCTGCTTCTGCTCTCTCTCACTCTCTGTCTTATTTGACAGATAGAGAAAAGATTTTATTTATTTATTTGAGAGAGAGCGAGAGAGAGAGAGCGCACAAGCAGGGGGAGTGCAGAGGGAGAGGGAGAAGGAGAAGCAGGCTCCCCCCTGAGCAGGGAGCCTGACATGGGGCTCGATCCCAGGACCCTGGGATCATGACCTGAGCTGAAGGCAGACACTTAACCAACTGAGCCACCCAGGCACCCCTCCCTTAAACATTTTTTTATGAGGGGCACCTGGCTTTCTAAGTCAGTAGAGTATGAGACTCTTGCAGGGTTGTGAGTTCGAGCCCCACGTTGGGTGCAGAGATTACTTTTAAAAAGTTTTTTATGAGAAGTACGTATATCCTTAATCGATATGTTTGTGAAAACTCATCAAGCTGTATACCTATAATTTGTCTACTTTTCTTTTTTTTTAAATTATTTTAAAGATTTTATTTTATTTATTTGACAGAGGGAGAGAGAGCAAGCGAGAGAGAGGGCACAAGCAGGGGGAGCAGCAGAGGGAGAGGGAGAAGCAGGCTTCCCGCTGAGCAAGGAGCTCTATGCGGGGCTTGATCCCAGGACCCTGGGATCATGACCTGAGCCGAAGGCGGACGCTTAACCAACTGAGCCACTCAGGTGCCCCTACTTTTCTATACATGTAACTGTATGTATGAACATCAATGAAAAGTTAACCAAAAAAGTACGGGTGCTCAGGCAGTTACACCCTAAGACCAAGGTCGGAGGGACCCCTGCCCTGGGGTCTGCTTTAGAAGACCCTGCTCAGTGACGAGTCCACAGAGCCAGAGGAAGGTGCCACCCCCACCCCCCAATCCTGGCAAAGCATAGCCTCATTCCTTCATCTTACTCCAGGTACCCAAATTGTGGTTTGTTTTTTTTTTTTAAGATTTTATTTCTCTTTCGAGACAGAGAGAGAAAGCCTGACATGGGGTGGATCCCAGGACCCCGAGATTATGACGTCAGCCGAAGACAGACTGAGCTTAACCGACTGAGCCAGCCAGGCGCCCCTCCAGGTACCCAAATTTTTATGATAGTGTATTTGTCAAGGTGGGAACATAGAAAAACATTTTATTTAACAGTTTGTTAGCTTGATTAGTAGCTGTTAAGTATCTTAGACCTAGTGATGTGAATCTCTACTGGTACTCTTTTTTTTTTTTTTAAGTAAACTCAACTCTACCCCAACATGGGGCTCAAATTCATGAGCCAAGATCAAGAGTCACATGTTCTACTGACTGAGCCAGGCCTCCCGCCCCTGCCCCGTACTCTTGTTCTAGGCCCTGCAAATGTTAGGGGTGAGGCTGTATTCAGGGCCTACTCCCAGAGGGGATGGGGTACTTGGATTTTTAAAAAGGTCCTCAAAAAAATAAATAAATAAAAATAAAAATAAATAAAAAGCTCATTAGCTGGGATGCCTGGATGTCTCCATCTGTTAAGTGCCTGCCTCAGTCTCCCTGCTCAGCGCGGAGCCTGCTTCTCCCTCTCCCTCAGCAGCTGCCCCTGCCTGTGCACACTCGCTCTCATAAAGAAATAAAATCTTTAGGGGCGCCTTGGTGGCACAGCGGTTAAGCGTCTGCCTTCAGCTCAGGGCGTGATCCCGGCGTTATGGGATCGAGCCCACATCAGGCTCCTCCGCTATGAGCCTGCTTCTTCCTCTCCCACTCCCCCTGCTTGTGTTCCCTCTCTCGCTGGCTGTCTCTATCTCTGTCGAATAAATAAATAAAATCTTAAAAAAAAAAAAAACTTAAAAAAAAAAAGAAATAAAATCTTTAAGAAAATAAAAACTAAAAAAAAAATAAAATCTCCCCAGCTGATTCTCGTGTGTAGCCAGAGTTGAGAATCTGTTTTAAGATAGTTTAGTTTTGATGGAGCTAATGTCTCCTTTCCTTTCTGGTCTGTTTTGTTATTTGTTTGTTTTTCAAATCTTGAGAAACCCTTCTTTATGGGGCACCTGGGTGGCTCAGTCGCTTAGGCGTCTGCCTTCAGCTCAGGTCATGATCCCGGGGTCCTACTCAGTGGGGAGTCTGCTTCTCCCTCTGCTCCTCCCCCTGTGTGTGCTTGTTCTCTCTCTCTCTCTCTCTCTCATAAATAAATAAAATCTTAAAAAGAAAAGAAACCCCTCTTTACCCTGAGCTCATAACAATCATCCCATATTTTTCTGAAAGTTTTAAAGTTTTGCTTTCATACTTACTATCTGGATTGATTTTCCTATGCATGTAGTGAGATAAGCTCCGTTGCATTTCTTTCTAAACGGGCTGCAGGTGACCCCAGTACCATTCCCTCGCCAGTCCCTCCTTCGTGCAGGTTGGCACTGCCACCCATATCACGCTGTCAGGCTGCTCTGGGACTCTTTCCTGATCTGTCCCGTAGGCTTCCTTTTCTGTAATTAATATTTATGACTTGTGTGATTTGGTTCATTTTTCCATGAAAAAAAACCCCAACCCTACTACTCTTAGGAAAGACTCTGAAACTCATTCACCCAGATCCATGATTGTTAATGGTGTTAAAATGACACCACTCCCAATGTGTTTCTGAATTTAACAGGGATCACACTTCAAGCCAAAGGAGAGAAGCTCTAGCAAGTGACATTTCAGCTGAGCTAGCCGTTGAGTGGGGTGCGATGGGGAGGAGGCCAGCAGCAGCGTCCGGGAGACCCTAAAATCATGACATCTGGGAAGCAACCCCTGTTGGGCATATAGGCCAACCCTAGCACACAGGTAAACAGTCCACAGCACCGGGGCAGGGGGAATTTGAGGAATTCGCTTACTTCTCAAGTGGACAGAGGGGGAGATTGGAGAGAAGAGGACTAGAGAAGTATTTGGTTCCTCCTCCTCTCTCCCTCCCCTCCTCCTCCTCTTCCTCTTCTTCCTCCTTCTCCTCCTCCTCCAGTTATCTGGGATTTCTGGCATCGGAGAAATCTGCAACCATACCTAGGCGTTGACTCTGATCCTTTCTCCAGGGCCAAATGCAGCCTTTGCAAGACAGAATGAACGCTACTTAGAGTGTCGGGGTTTTTTCGGATGAATGATGGTCTGCCTTAGTGAAAACAAAGCACTAGACTTTTTGGACCATGAAGACCAGGGTTTGAGTACCGGTTCTGCCCACTCGGAACTGAATCCAGGCCTCCATTGCCTCCTTTATAAAGTTAGGGTAATGCTGCCTTCCGCAAAAAGTTCTAATGAGGGGCGCCTGGCTGGCTCAGTCTGAAGAGCGTGCGACTCTTGATCTCAGGGTCGTGAGTTTGAGTCTCATGTTGGGTGTAGAGAGTACTTAAATAAATAAAACGTTTAAAACTTAAAAAAAAAAAAAGTTCTAATGAGCTGAAGTCTTGGAAAGGGCTTTGTAAGCTGCACAGCTCCTGCCAAGTGTTAGCTGTATGGATAAGATGCCCGTCTAGCCCCTAGTTGGAAGTCATCTGGAACAATTAACGCTCAAGGCCTCTCCTAAGGGAGGAAAATAGAGGTATTTGAGTTGATGTTTTATAACCCACTTTACCTTAAATAACACCGGGCAAGAGCTGAATCACAGCACATGAATTATAGCCTGGACATAAGATTGTTGGAAACGTTCCCCAACATTTTTAGCCAAAACATTGTTCATTCCACAATGTTCTCCCTTTTCTGCATCCCACACCCAGCCAAGGACTGACTCAGTCTTCAGGGAGAAGTCCCTTGAATTCAACAACACTGTATTTAACCTCTTTTTTTTAAAGTGTATTTCTTTATTTTAAGTCGGCTCCACACCCAACGTGGGGCTTGAACTCACGACCCTGAGATCAAGAGTCGGACACTCTTCTGACCAACCAGCCAGGCGCCCCGTATTTAGCATCTTCCTGTATTCCTACACTGAGCCAGGCTTCTTCAGGTCAGGAGGGCCCCGGTCCTAGAGGTCCTCAAGAGACCAAAGCAAAAGTTGTCACCGATGTCATAAAGTGATTCAGGCATTAGTGAGAGGACGTACTAAGAGATAAACAGCAAGTTTCCTTCCAGCTCTAAAGTTGGACGTGGAAGAGCTCCCGCGCTCTAGAAGCAGAGAGGCTCGTTAGGGAGATAAGGCACGAACACAGGAGTGTAGACAAAAGGCCAAAATGAGTACAATGAAGAAACGGCTCTAAGACCTCAGGGGCCAGTGGGGACCGGAGAGGGACGCATTCCTGGAGGTGAATCTTGACTCGCAGGCGTAGGATTGGGAAGGGAGAGAGGGAGGAGAAAAGACAGTTGTGGGAAGAGGCAAGAGACCATATTAGCCAAGGCTGGAATCCCAATCCGACCACCACCGACGGAGCACATCTCCGAGGCAGGTGCAAACACAACTAGGAATTTCAGTCCTGAAGAAACCCTGAAATACCTCTTGGTGTCAGTCACATGACTTCTTCAAGCTGAAACCGCTTGGTTCTGTGGCAACGGGGTAGGTGTCTCTTTGTTTCAGGGCAGCAATCCCCTGGAAGAAGGTGGAAACCTGACCCAAGGATGGCACATTAGCTTCGTGACGAGAGGGGGCGTCTGGGCTCATTCTTCATTTGTTCCTCCAGCCCTCTCAACCCTTTTGCAACCCATTACCCACGTAACACCCACTTCCATTTGGGGCACCTGGCAGGCTCAGTCGGTAGAGCACGCGACACCCGATCTCTGGGTGGAGAGTTCGAGCCCCGCTTGAACTGGGGTAGAGTTTACTTTATTTATTTATTTATTTATTTATTTATTTATTTATTTATTTATTTTTAAGATTTTATTTATTTGACAGAGAGAGACAGCCAGTGAGAGAGGGAACACAAGCAGGGGGAGTGGGAGAGGAAGAAACAGGCTCCCTGTGGATCATGGAGCCCCGTGTGGGGCTCGATCCCAGGACCCTGGGATCATGGCCTGAGCCGATGGCAGATGCTTAACGACTGAGCCACCCAGGTGCCCCAGAGTTTACTTTAAAAAAAGAAAGGGGGGGGCGCCTGGGTGGCTCAGTCAGTTAAACATCTGCCTTCTGCTCGGGTCGTGATCTTGGGGTCCTGGGATCGAACCCGCATCAGTCTCCCTGCTCCGTGGGGAGTCTGCTTCTCCCTCTCCCTCTGCTCCTCTCCTCCCCACTCATTCTTTCCTCTCTCTCAAATAAATAAGTAAAATCTTTAAAAAAAAAAAGACTGCAGGTTGAAATAAGTATAAGGAAGAAAGATAAAGCAAGGGAGAGGCGTTCTTGATGGCCACAAAGCGCCTAACAAAGTGTTATCTGAGATCTGATGGTGTGGAGGAGGCTTCCACGTGTATCTCGAGGCAAAGCAGTAGAGGCAGAGGAAACAGCGGAGATAAAGCCCGGAGCCGGGATTAGCATCATGTATCTGAATGACCATTGCAAGGAACGGTGGCTATTTTTTTAACTGGGTGAAGCATGTGGGTTTCACCCAGCAAGGCACTCCCTTAGAGCTGGCTATAGGGTAGGCATGGCTTAAGAAGTCAGCCTGTGTGACTTAGGACAACTGAAGTTGGATGGTTTGGACCAGCTGTCACTGAAGGAAGGGCGGGTCCTTGGTCTGTGACTGCCAATCGGCATACCCAGACTCTAGGGCAGCGACACTGCAGCTGAAGGGGAAGGAGGAGTATAGTCTGCTAGTCAGTGCGAGGGGCGATTCCAGCCAGGCAAATTCCCCTTCCATTCTGGACATTGCTGAAGCCTTGTAGAGCTCACAGGCACTCACACACAGTCTCAGATCTGCAAGTTATGTGGGCAGGGTCTTTAGCCTCCTGTTGTAGACAAGAAAGCTAAAGTAAAATGACTTGCCTGTGACACAGTAAGCTATGAGCCAGGCTGAGACCCAGTTTTCCTGACCCCCCCCCACCCATCGAGTGCTTGTTCCTTAAAGAAGACTGCCGCATGGACCCCAAGATGTTGGGGTCAGAACTCTGAAAAGCTGATGAGTGGGAAGAAGCCTGCTCCTTCCTTCTCTCAGCCCACCTTTGCATCTTTAATTATAAATACGCCACTTGGGGCGCCTGGGTACCTCAGTCGTTAAGCATCTGCCTTGAGGTCAGGTCAGGATCCCAAGGTCCTAGGATGAGCCCTGCATCGGGCTCCTTGCTCAGCAGGGAGTCTGCTTCTCCCTCTCCCACTCCCCCTACTTGTGTTCCCTCTCTCTCTCTATCAAATAAATAAATAATATCTTTCAAAAAAATACGCCACTTTCCATTTCCAGACACAATTTCTGGGGCCTCTATTCCTCTCCAAATCTATGTTCAACTTTCTCTCATATCCTCATTAATATTTACTGATGATAAAGTTAAATGTATTTTTTAAAGATCTTATTTATCTATTTGACAAAGAGAGAGAGAGCACAAGCAGGGGGAGCGGCAGGCAGAGGGAGAAGCAGACTCCCCGTTGGGCAGGGAGCCCGATGCGGTACTCGATCCCAGGACCCTGGGATCATGAGCTGAGCTGAAGGCAGATGCTTAACCAACTGAGCCACCCAGCCATCCCTAAAGTCAAATGTATTATTTCCAATGTGAGAATATTGCATTTGCATGAGGGATAAATCTTAAATCAATGACACGAGTAGTTGTGGGGGACAGCAACGTCCAATAGAAATATAACGTGAGCCACACGTGAAATTTAAAATTCTCTAGTAGCCACATTCAAAACATAAAAAGGGACAGGGTTGGGGAGACTGGGTGACTCAGTTGGTTAAGTGTCTGACTCTTGATTTTGGCTCAGGTCATGACCTCAGGGTCGTGAGATCGAGCCCAGTGTCCGGTTCTGTGCTTAGCACAGAATCTGCTGGAGATTCTCTCGCCCTCTCGCCCTCTGCCCCTCCCCCACCCCGGAACATACGTGTGCGTTTGCCCTCTCTCTCTTTCTCACGACCCTGAGACCGTGACCTGAGCCAAAATCGAGAGTCTGATGCTCAACTGACGGAGCTACCCATGTGCCCCAGTGGACATCTTTTTTGGGGGGCAACGTGTCTTCTAATATCCCTCCGGTCACACTAGAAGAGCATGTATCATCCAAGAAATAGAAATGAAAAGGAACTATAGTTAACTTGACTTTTTTTTTTAAAGATTTTATTTATTTATTTGGCAGAGAGACAGCCAGCGAGAGAGGGAACACAAGCAGGGGGAGTGGGAGAGGAAGAACCAGGCTCCCAGCGGAGCAGGGAGCCTGATGTGGGGCTCGATCCCAGGACTTTGGGGTCACGCCCTGGGGTCACGCTTAACAACTGAGCCACCCAGGCGCCCCTAACTTGACTTTTAAAACTGTGGAAGCTTAAACTGGAAGGGCTTTCTGAGATTCTCTGGCCCAGAAGTCCGCAAACTTCGGTCCTGGGCCAGATCTGGCTCACTGCCTCTTTTATTCTACAGCCTGGGAGCTAACGATGGTTTTTACATATTTAAATGGTTAAGAAATAAGTGAAGAAAGAATAATGCTTCATGGTAGAGGAATATTACATCAAATTCAAAATTCAGTGTAATAATAAAGTTTAACCGGAACATCTTCACGCTCATTTGCTTAATTTTGCCTGCAGCTGCTTTCGAGCTATGACGGCGGGTGAGTGGCCGCCACAGAGACCATATGGCCCATCACACCCAACATGGGATGGTCCGGCCTTTTGCAGAAGAAGCAGGTTCACCCCTGGACTGGAGAAGCAGCTCCCGTTCTGTTGGTGGGAAACTGAGGCAGAGAGAGAGAAAATGACCAGCTTGAGACCACACAGTCTGCCAATGGCTAGATGAGAGCCCTTGGTTCCCTGTTAGGGCTTTTTTCAACTACACGACCCCATCAAGGCGGGTAAGAAGGTTCTCGGTTTATCACGACAATGACCACTTGGTCCTTGTGTACGTTTTCTTTTAGCGCCTTCCCACACGCAGGCCTGATCTAGGCTTTAGAATGAGCCGGCCTCATCTGTAACCTCAAGAGGGCAGCCCCGGCTAAGGTGACTCCAGAGTGCACCCTCTTATCCAAGAGAACCAAAATCCCAAATCCAATCAGTATGTCGTCTTGTCCCCCCAGCCCCGCCCAGAAGAAAGAAAATGGGTCAGAAGGGCCTGAATCGGTTTTGACGGTGATCCGCATACATATGAGTCCAAATGTAAGACACTTCCCTTTTATTTTAAACCAATCACCAAAGCTGAATTCGAGCACACACAGAAAAAACAAACATAAACTAAAAAAAGCCCCACATGTGGCTAGGACAGAAGGCACGGAAGCCAAATCAGCAGCAAAAGAAAGGTAGGCATTTCAGAGAGAAACACCCACGCGTTAAACACACGCACACACACACACACTTTTCTGAGTATTGGGGGAACGTGGAGAGGAAATTAGTTCTCCCACAGCCCTAGGGACAGGTTTACGTAGGTGAGCGGAGCTGTGCTCATGACCCAGATTTGTCCTTGTTCTGAGTGGGCTGAAGAAGAGGTTCCGTCTCTTTGTTGGGGGGAAGGCTAATTGTAAAATGGGGCTAGTGGGCCTTGCAGCCTAGCATCAGGGAGGTATTTATGAAGTATAATTAATGTTTGCAGCGGGTTTGGGGATCCCAGATTAAAAGGTGCCCTGCGCCAGGCGCAAGACGGGTGGGTGTTCCTTCGAGGGCAGGTGTCACCACTGTTGTTGTTGACTAAGGCAGTAGGGGACGAAAGTAGGTTAAGACCGTGTGGCACAATCCTTCAACGTGACCCAGAACAGGAAACCCGTCCAGGGAGACTATCACATCAGATGGTGCAGAGAAATTTCACGGAGAACGCACAGATCCCCTGAGGCAGAATGGTCGGCTTCAGGACACCTAATCTTGCCTGGAAGAAATCTGGTGTGGCTAATTGGAAAAGCACATGTGGCACTTCCAGCTTTACAAGGAAGGGGGTTGAGCTGCATTACTCAGCACACGTATTTCCTCAGCCTGAGCTTGACTTCTGAGATCTTCTGAGAACTGAGTATTTTTTCTAGGTAATCCTAAAAGGCCTGGTGCTGGGTAACAGCAGGAACTAGGCTGGAAGTCTAATTAAGCATCCCTGCATGACAACACTTAAAAACACTTAGGGGAATCCCAGTGAGTTCCTAATGTCTAATTCCTAGATTTAATCCTAAATTGCTCCACCGAATCCTCTTGTATGACCTTGGCTCATTATGTAATATCAAATCACCAGCGAGAACGAGGAAAAATTGAAAATGATGGCATGAGTCGTTTTACTTCTCCTTGTAGATATTCCATCAGAACCAAAGATGAGGGCTTCTTCTAGGAATAAAACCTTAGCAGGGGGCACCTGGCTGGCTCAGTCTGTAGAGCACGTGGCTCTTGATCTCAGAGTCCTGAGTTTGAGTCCCACGTTGGGGGTAGAGTTTACTTAAAAAAACAAAACAATAAAACACCTTACCATATAGGAAATTGCTTTCAAACTCCAACGATCAAGTATATTACTTACTTTAGTCCCTGGAATAGCAAGAAAATGGAAATGCACTGAATGGGATTCTTTTTCTTAGTTATTCTTATCAGCTAGAACTGTGTCCAGATCAGTCCTGTAACATGTGGGAAGATCATATGGATTTATCATGAAAACAAATGGTCTGGTGTGCTTAAGGTACATTAAGAAATTCTCGGCAGAGGGGCAGCTTGATGGCTCAGTCGGTCAAGAGTCTGACTTTTTTTTTTTTCTCAGAGTATTTTATTTATTTGAGACAGAGTGCGAGAGAGCACAAGCAGGGGGAGCAGCAGGCAGAGGGAGAGGGAGAAGCAAACTGCCCGATGAGCGGGGAGCCTGATGTGGGGCTCGAAGCCAAAGGGAGACACACAGCTGACTGAGCCACGCAGGTGCCCCGAGAGTCCGACTCTTGATTTCTGCTCTGATCATGATCTTACGGTGGTGAGATTGAGCCCTGCATCAGGCTCTGTGCTCAGTGCGAGTCGGCTTGGGATTCTCTCCCTCTCCCTCTGCGCCGCCCCCCCATGCGGGTGAGCTCTTTCTCTCAGATAAATTAAATAAATAAACAAACAAATAAATAAAATCTTAAAAAAAAAAGAAATTTTCAGCAGAAACATCAATACATTTGAAGCTTTATTGTTACCTAGCAAAGTAAATCCACATCCCTGATACAATATTTGCTTTGTAAATTATAATCTACCAAAAAACAAAGCAAAACAAAGAAAGAAAGAAAACGAGAGGTAATATAATACTTAGGTGCTCAGTATTTTTTTTTAAAGATTTTATTTATTTGACAAAGAGACAGGCAGCGAGAGAGGGAACACAAGCAGGGGGAGTGGGAGAGGAAGAAGCAGGCTCCCAGCGGAGGAGCCTGATGTGGGATTCGATCCTGGAACGCCGGGATCATGCCCTGAGCCGAAGGCAGACGCTTAAGGACTGCGCTACCCAGGCGCCCCAGGTGCTCAGTATTATAAGTGTAATTTGAGGGGTGCCTGGCTGGCTCAGTCAGAAGAGCATGGACTTCTTGATCTCGGGGTTGTGAGTTTTTTTTGTTGTTGTTTTTAAGATTTATTTATTTGACACACATGGAAAGAGAGACAGCACAAGCAGGGGAGCAGCAGGCAGAGTGAGAGGGAGAAGCAGGCTTCCTGCTGAGCAGAGAGCCCGACCCCAAGACCCTGGGATCATGACCTGAGCCGAAGGTGGACACTCAGCCGACTGAGCCACCCAGGCGCCCCGTCGGCGCTGTGAGTTTGAGATCCCTGTGGGGTGTAGCGATCACTTAAATAAAAATATATAAATAAATAAATGTAACTTGGAACTTAATTTATGACATTCAGATAAAGCTAGCGGACTTAGATGGTTTTGGTTTTTCGGCCTTTTTATAATTGTCAGTTCTGTGATGTTACATGGGTTAAAAGGCCAAATCCCATTCTGTGTCATGTTGTTTCATCCCTGAGTTTCAAGCCAGTTGATAGACACTTTAGGTTCTGACGTAGCCCTCTGAGGAAAAACAAAACAAAGTCTAAGTAACAATGACGATGTTTCCACGTTTATATATTTCTCACTTAAGGAGTCAACAAACTCAGTTTTATCCTTTATCCTAACTCCCCCAAACATAAACACATCCGATGACAAAGCAGTTCTACATCCGATCTGTCCTTTTGTTGGATCTTTTTTTTTTAAGATTTTATTTATTTGACAGAGAGGGAGAGAGAGAGAGAGAGCACAAGCTGAAGGAGGAGCAGAAGGAGAGGGAGAAGCAGGCTCCCCGCTGAGTAGAGAGCCCGCAGGGGACTCAATCCCAGGACCCTGGGATCATGACCTGAGCCAAAGGCAGACACTTCACTGACTGAGCCACCCAGGTGCTCCCTTTTACCAGATCTTCAAAAGAACCCTGAGGGATAGATGTGGCATGTGTAGTATAGATATTTAATAGATAGTCCCTGAAACTAATTCGGTGACTATTTATTGAACCACTACTGTTTGCCAGGCACTATTTTAGATAATGACCGTTCGGCGGCAAATAAACCACGCAAGGATCCTGCCAAAAACGTTTAAGCGACATGCCCGAACACATAGGAAGTAAATCCAAACCTTTTGGCCGGTGTACTGTGTCATCAGTCTCATATTAAGTTGGAAAAGTGAAGCGTAGGTAACTTATGTATCTTGATGCTGTCTCTTAGCATAAGTGGCATTTCTTGCGTGGTCTCGTTCAACCACGCCTCATCAGCATTTGCGCCCGTGTATTCTGGCTTCTGGTCTTCCACTAGATGAACTATTTCTTTCTATCTAGCTATCTAGCAATCTATTTATTACTTTTGGACAGGAAATAGGATTTATTGATGGGTGTGAACAAGGAGGGGGCAGTGCTGAAGTTCTTGTGAGTGCAGGGCACGCCTTCTGTTCGGAGGGCCACCATTAGTGATGTATTGGACCCCAAGGCCACCTGGGATGAGCTTTTCAGCCGCCATGCCTTTAAATCCATTCACAATAAGCCCAGTAAAACCCTACTTCTTGAAGATGTGGATCTTCCTGCGGTCAGGGAACTGGGACTTGGCCCTGCTTAGAGCCTCAGCCACATGCTTCCTGGTAGCTCAGTCACATGTCTGCAGGTTAGTACAGATGCACATGATGACCTGGCCGGTGTGGACCCTGGCCACTGTGCCCTGAGGCTCTCCAAAGGCACCTGCATACCTGTCTGGGGCCTAGATTGGGGACAGCATGAGGTCAGACATGAATGTCCACTATCTCCAAGGTCCCTTAAGGCAACTCATACAGGCAACAGGCTGCATATATTACCAGGGAGGGTACTGTTTGCAGCCATTGCACACTGGGCCCCACGGGGAAAGAGCACATTCAGCTTAATTGGCTGCAGATAGATGAACCATTTTATACTCCTATCCGAAGCCAGTTTCTTCCTGTATGCAGTCCTTCTCTCCTACTTAAGAACATGGATCCAGTCAAACTCTCCTGCCCGATCGATTATCTACTGTGTATAAGCAAGGTTATAAAAAAGCATAGTAGGGGCACCTGGGTGGCTCAGTTGGTTAAGCGTCTGACTCTTGGTTTAGGCTCAGGTCATGATCTCAGGGTTGTGGAATCGAGCCCCACGTTGGGCTCTCTGCTCAGCAGGGAGTCTGCTTCTCCCTTTCCCTCTGCCTGCTGCTCCCTCTGCTTGTGCACGCTCTCTCTCTGCCAAATAAATAAATAAAATCTTTTTTAAAAATAAAGATAAGTTCAAATATTCAGAGGATTTGTCAAGAGAAACAAAAAAACCCCAAAAACTTGTTCTGTTTTTCTCCAAAAGGTAGAACCATAACCAATGGTTAGAAACATCCAGCATGGGGGGCGCCTGGGTGGCTCAGTCGGTTAAGCATCTGCCTTCAGCTCAGGTCATGCTTTCAGGGTCCTGGGATCAAGCCCCACATCCGGCTACCTGCGCAGCAAGGAGCCTACTTCTCCCTTTCTCTCTGCCTCTCCCCATCACTCGTACTCTCTCTCTCCCTCACTGTCTCAAGTAAGTGAAATCTTTTTTTAAAGATTTTATTTATTTGAGAGAGAGAGAGTGAGAGAGAGAGAAAGAGACAGAGCACGAGAGTGGGGTGAAGGGCAGAGGGAGAAGCAGACTCCCCTCTGAGCAGGGAGCCCGCTGTGGGACTCGATCCTGGGACTCTAGGATCATGACCAGAGCCGAAGGCAGATGCTTAACCGACTGAGGCACCCAGGCACCCCTCAAATAAATAACATCTTTAAAAAAGAAAAGAAAAGAAAAGAAACAAAAAGAAAGGAAAAAAAAAGAAGAAAAGAAAAGAAAGAAAAGAAAAGAGATTCAGCATGGGGTGCCTGGGTGGCTCAGTCGGTTAAGCGTCTGACCTTGGCTCCGGTCATGAGTCCTGGGATCGAGCCCCACGTTGGGCTCCCTGCTCAGAGGGGAGTCTGCTTCTCCCTCTCCCTCTGCTCCTCTGCATTCCCCACCCCCACTCGTGCTCTCTCCCTCACTCTCCAATAAAATCTTTAAAAAACAAACAGAACAACATCTACCATGATATTTGTACAAATAATTTCAATTTCTCCAATATAATAGAT
This sequence comes from Ursus maritimus, assembly GCF_017311325.1. Taxonomy (NCBI): domain Eukaryota; kingdom Metazoa; phylum Chordata; class Mammalia; order Carnivora; family Ursidae; genus Ursus; species Ursus maritimus. The sequence goes on from NW_024425786.1 coordinate 11,368,109, forward strand.
GCTACATTTTTTCAAAATAAGAAAGGAGATATGGGGGTGCCTGGCTGGCTCCCTTGGTTGAGCATGTGACTCTTGATCTCGGGGTCATGAGTTCAAGCCCCACATGGGGCCTAGGCTCTACTAAAAAGTAAATAAGAAAAAAGGAGATATGTCTTTTTAAAAATGTTGTGCTCTTGGACGTCTCAAGGAAGTCGAATATTCATGATATATCCTCTGTGCTGGCAACTGACGCACTCGTGCTATCGGAAATAAATCTCAAGTCAACTAACTGGTTTGGGAAGGAAACGGCCTTTAGTTCCTCAGCTATATGTAAGCTCTACATCAGTGATTTTCAGGAGGTGTGAGAAAGTCCCACAAGGTAGACGTACCAGAATGCCCTAGGATTCTGATAGTCCACTGTAGGGAAACAGTCTTCCTCAGCTCCCAAATGAATCACTGCAGAACAGATCTGGGTAACTGATGGAAGCACAGTGTGTGCTGGGACAAGGGAAGAACAGTTGAAGACTATATGAGCTAGCCCGCGCGACATTGCCTGAGTATTTGGAAATACAAACAACCATATGAAATTCTAGGCTGCATCCAAATTGAAAAATACTTCCATTTTAAGATTTCGTTTATTTATTTATTTATTTGACAGAGTGAGAGAGTTCAAGCAGGGGGAGCAGCAGAGGGAGAGGGAGAAACAGACTTTCTGATGAGCAGGGAGCCCGATTTGGGGGCTCAGTCCCAGGACCCCGGGATCATGACCTGAGCTGAAGGTAGATGTTTATTCAACTGAGCCACCCAGGGGTCCCAAATTGGTACAAACTTCCAAATAGAGATGGTTTCAATGACTGTTCAGCATAAATGTTTCAGGATAAAACCCACATAATACTTTATATCCGTATCTTATCACATGCTCCTCTAAGAAATGGTAAGGTAATACAATTGAAAATAAAAATTTTAACTGATCTGTATTTATCAGTATACAGGATTCTAACGGTGGAGCTCAAACCCAAGATGATAAGTAAGTTTTCAAATAAAGCACACAGTCTCATTAACTTTCATTCACTGGGGATTGCTGTGACTAGAGCAGACGCCAACAGGACAGGTGCAGGAAACCTACTGAAAGGAAACATCGGGGCACTTCACTCTTAAGGCATTACCATTCTTGTGACAGACTCAACCTGCCATCATTTACGGGAAGTCCAACGAAAGCTTCAGAGTCATCAGGGATTATTGGGGTACACGCTTGAGAAACCAGGGCAAAGTCTCCTTTGTTGCATCTCTAAGCGCCCCAGACTGCTGGTGAGCACTGATGGTTATATAAATTCCAGGAAAAGCTCTCTGCTAGATTCTTTGTCCTACTGACCAAATTCTTCTAAGTACTGACCCAACTCCCAAGTTCAGAATTTGCAGAGTTTATAGGAAGGTAGTACTCTTTTTCCAAAGAAATTGTGTATTATTCATGTCATTATGGAACAGATACAAGGCTAGAAGCAGACCCTATCCTGAGAGTGTAGTAATTCTTCCAGAAGTCTCAAGGTTTTGAGTTCCTGATTCTTGCATTGACCCAGGAACTTTCTTTCTTTACTTTTTTTTTTTTTTAAGATTTTTATTTATTTATTTGACAGAGATAGAGACAGCCAGAGAGAGAGGGAACACAAGCAGGGGGAGTGGGAGAGGCAGAAGCAGGCTCATAGTGGAAGAGCCTGATGTGGGGCTCGATCCCATAGCGCCGGGATCACGCCCTGAGCCGAAGGCAGACGCTTAACCGCTGTGCCACCCAGGCGCCCCAACCCAGGAACTTTCTGAAACAGAATGTACTTTCTACCATCACCGTCTCTGGCATCTTCCCCTCCAAGTCTACTGCAGTATTTTTCCCAAAGTGACTCCAGACTAATTTTTTTTCTTCCACTGCTCCACCCAAACTGCTCTTGTCAAGGTCACCAATGACATCTGTGGTGCTCCAACAGTCAATCCTCTTGCCTCATCTTAACCTCTCAGCAGCATTTCACAGTTGATCTCATCGATCACTCCCTCCTCCTTCAGTTTCTTCCTCTGACTTCTGGGACACTATCCTCTCTGGGTGTTCCTTCTCCCTAACTCGTTTGTTCCTTCAGTTGCTTTGCAAGTTCCTGACTTCTGAGACCTCTTTCTGAAGTGTCAAAGTGCCCCAGGGTTTTCCTGGTGTGTTTTTTTTTTTTTTTTCCCTTGGTGATGTCATCCAGTTTCAGACTAAACTCCATTCATATGCTGACAACTCCCAAACTCTCTCTTTCCCTCTGTCTTGCTTGCGGTCTCTCTCTCCCCCTCTCTCACACACACAGCTGCACAGACGCAATATACATAGATACAATATAACTCCTAAATAATACATAAAAATATAGATCTTCAGAACTGCTTCCTGACCTCATATCCAGCAGCCTGCCTAAAGTCTCCAACTGAACATGTAATACCTTAAACTGAACACACTTAAAACTGAGCTCTTAATTCTCCTCTATAAAACTATTCTAGCCAGTGCTCCCTTACTCAGTTGATTGCAACTGTATCTTTCTAGTTGCTCAGGTCAAAAACCTCAGTCTCATCTTTGACTCCTCTTTTTATCAACTCTGTGTTCAATCCATCAGCAAGGCCCTCTGGATTTACCTTCAAAATATATCCAGGATCCCTTAGCCAGTGAAGCCACCCCTATCTTTCTCTTAGGTTACCAAAAGAGCCTCCTCATGGGCTCCTGCTTCTAGCCTTATTTGTCTCTTCTCCCCCTCCCACCACCACCCCGGCACCCTCCTCCCCAAACCAGTTAAGCTTCATGAGAACAGAGATCTGACTGCTTTCTTCAGTGATAGAATATCCTAAGTACTTGGCACAAAGTTGATGCTCAAAAGTTATTTGTTAAATAAAGTAATAAAGATCTTGACTTTATAGAAGTCTTTTTGAGGTCTATACAGGTCATTTAAACCATGATGCCAGAATGATAAATCTACAGGTTTCATATAATCTGCACAATTATCAGGATAGAATCTTATAGGGATGACCATTTGTACTCTGGCAAGACAAATGGGTTGTTCCAGGAATTTTTTATTTTCATAGATACGTTTCAGTTTTTTTTAAGAAACATACTATTGGCTACAAAGATTTGTTCTTTGAACTCCAATACTTCTGAAACCCTAAATTTTTGAGTTTTGCCTCGAAGGGGAAGACTATTACAGCATGTGGGAGTGCTTCACCGCTGCCAAAAATATTTTGAAGAACTTCCCATATTACTAAAGTCTCTAAAAGAGCTTATTTATCCTTTTACCAGGAAAAGGTTATTACGGTTATTGTTTTAAATTCCCTCCTATGCTAGAATTTGGCACGAAAAGCTGTCCTTTCCTGGAACAATGGCTAGAAATCTTCAGTATTTCTACATTGTTTAGAAAAGCTGCACACCATCTCCACTGAACGCCAAAAAAATAAGCCCAAGGGGCCTAGCACATACTGCTAGATTCTGCCCTGGCTGTCTAAAGGATCTTCGTATAATTGAAGGTTCTGGTTAACATCCAATCTCTCAGGGAACACAAAATGGTACAAATTAATTCAGAAGTACAGTTGAAAAAGAAAGAAAAACTACAGGAACAATGGATTGATCGTGGAATTCTCTAGTCCTACGCTGACAAAATGAAACCAGTCCTCGGACTACATACAAAGCATTTTTACTCCAAGGGTAGATCATGAGATTGTTGTAGTTCAGAATCTGCTTATTTGAACATGGCCCTCTGCACATTTAAAGTCCACCTATTTAATACTGTTTGGGCTTTTTGGCTTAGGAAGTTGGAAAATGTTTTGAGGCCAACATAGGATGGGAGAGGAGTTTCCTGAATTTCTGTTCAACTGTTTTGCAAATGTGTGCCATTGGTCATAAGGCAGAGGTGAACAGTGCAAAGTACCACCCACTCTAAAGAAAATACAAATTGAAAATATTTTGTACCCAAAAAAAAAAGGACGTGCTTTTAGTGTTAAGTGTAACAGTTAAACGTGTGAAATAAGAATGGTTTTATAAATAAAAACAAATTCTAGGAATTAGAATTGTTAAATAGATCCTCTACATCTGTACAAAGTGAAAGAAGGATTGTGCAATCATTCTCTAAATTTCAACTCCCTGGCTCCTAAAGGCATAATGTTTTGTCTGCGTTATTAGGATAATCTATCCTAATTCCCAATAAAATGAATAGTTTCATACTACTTAATTTTGGTTGTGCAGACAAAAAGCAACAGTATTTTCAAAACAATTATTTTCATAAACTCTCAATACCAAAAAATATACACTATTGTGCTTTATAGAATATTGAGGTAGAGTATAAAAAATTAAAATTCCATGCAGTGCTTTTAGTCATATTGAAACTAAGACAAAATTTGGGATCTAACAGCCACTCCTCAGATGTTTCTTTCATCTGGAAGCGATCAAATCCTGGTCCGTTCCCTCGAAAATATATTTTTTAAACTTTTCATCCTATCATTATGAGCTTAACTCCCCTATTACTGAAACAGATAACCAACCCCCTGTAATTATACATAGTAAGGGGGGAGAAAAAAACCTACTGTAGCTGCAACACCAAAAGACTTGAGCCAGAAAAGGCTGGCTGATTATGAACTCACGCTGCTGTGAAGAAAAACAAAACTTAGGAAAAAAACAAAACACCCCACATTAAACAAAAATACCTTGCACAAAAAGCAATGCTGGAAGACAAATAAAGCAGCATTACTCCTGAATTTCCTGGCTTTGTTGATTCCAGCCGCAAAGTTAACATTAAATTGCCAACATTCACATTTAAATATTCCCTTGAAATCAGAAAAACAATAGCTTTCAGGATTTGAAATGACACTGGAAGGCACATAATATTTTATTGAGTCAATCTGCTATTTACATACTCATAGGGGGCTTAAAAAAGAAGTTAAATGGAAGATGTTCTCAACAGACAGAAATAAAATATTCCAATCTATTGTTCCAGTTTATGGCTCAGACAGAAATAATGGGCTATAAACCCTATCAGAAACCAGTTGCGCAGTGCGTGCCTCGCAGCCAGCCAATGAATAGCAATGTCTCGGTTCTCCTAGCGGTGACAGCACTTCAAAGACACTTTTCTTTATTAAAGAGCCCGACCTCTCGGTTACGCTGCTGCTCTGCACCTTTGTCGGGTCTCCCAGCTTTCGAAGCTTGGCACTTTTCTATTTGCAGAGCTCCACTACGGTGCGAGGCAGTGGCATCCAAGCCCATCTGCGGTCCCTACCGCACAAGGCTGCAGAAAGCGCCTTCATTCTCAGGGCGAACTACGGCTTCCCACGGTGGCGTTCGGGGCACGGCCAAATAAAATGCTCTCCTGTCGCAGAGAGAGGGTGGGGGTGAGAAGCCCCGCGTCGGAAAGGCTCAGAGGGCAGAAGGGATTTGGGACTGTGCGCACGCCCCTCGGGGGCCGGTGGGGTCACACGCCGCGCACACTTAGCGCGGCTCTGGGGCGGCGGCGCCCGAACCCAGAGGCGAAGAACAAAGGAGACGCGCTCGCCTTCGCGGCTGGGGGCCGCCCGGGTGCCGTCGCCAGCCCCGCCCCCCGCCGGCCGCGGCGGCGCGCGCCCCACCCCTGCCGCCCTGCCCCCTCGGCCCCGCGAAATGGCGGCCGCGCCACAAAATGGCAGCCGCGCCAGGCCAAGAGCTAGCGCAGGCGGAGAAATAAAAGGCGCCGCGGACCCCTCCCCCCCCGCAGCACGCCAATGCCCTCCTGGGCTTCCCCGGGGTGGCCGTCCGGGCGACCCTTCCTGGGCACCGGCGCACCTTCGCGCCCCACGCTGCCGCCCCGGCCTTCCCTCGCCGCGCCGGCCGCTTCTCGAGTCTGCAAACGAGGCGGCGCCTTTGTGCTTCCAAACGTGCCCCACTGCCGGACGCTCTCACTTAAGGGTACAAAAACCGAGAACTGAGCGTCGCACAGCAGACGGGGGACCCCTGCTCGCCCAGGACGCTTCCCGGGCTGGCGCGGGGAGGGAGCAGCCCTTTCCTAGGGTCTCCACACCCTCAGCTTTAGCTCTTGGCCACCAAAGTGAAGACAGGAAAGGGGAATCAAAGGACATCCCCCCAAACGGGGAAATTAAGGAAATGGGTTAAGGCGCCCCAGAGCAGTACTTCGGCAGCCGCGTAGAATCCCAATGCGGAGCCCACACTCGAGAGCCAGAGAAGAGCCACGGGCGGCCCACGAGTGCGCGGGCAGCTCCAGAGGGCGGATGTCGTCTTTCACTCCACGCAAACCTCCAGTGAGCGTTTTAGGTTTTCATCGCTCCCCCTGCCCTCTCCCTTCTCCCCGTGGTCAAGGGCCTTGGGGCTAGGCAAAGGCAGAGGAAGGAGAGGCTGCTGCAGTCCCCATGCTTTTCCCCCCGGCGTGAGGGTCTCGGTGGTCTTGGGCTTTCTTTGGCCATGGCGTGATGGATGGACGCGGGGCGGTGGCGGTGTGTTTTGGATGTTTCGCTTTCTGTCAAACGCTTGCTTCCCTGCGCTCCCCATCCCCCAGCTTCCCTCGGCCTCCGTCTTTCCAGAAACTTCTCAGGGAAACGGCAAAAAAAGCCGCAGGCTCAGCCACCACCTCCCTCCCGGAGCATGCGCGCCGGATTGGGCGGCAAGTTCGGCGCGCGCGTGTGCAAGTGTGAGAGTGGGACGTGCGCGCGCGCCGTGCGGGGCGGGGCGGTTCGCTCTCACAATGAAGGGAACAGGTTTTTCTCCCCTCCCCCCACGTTCCGTCGTTGCGCCAGCGCGTTGGGGCAACTCCCCTGGCCTTTGGAGGGGGGAGGGGCAGAGCCGAAGCGCTCGAATCGTTGCTCCGTGCGCCTGCGCAGCAGGTCGTCTCTGCCGAACTCTGTTCTCCGCGCTGCTTGCGGTAGCGTCTTTGATATGAAGTGCGTCTGAGCATCTCGGTTGTGCCCTACTCACTGTTTGCTCAGCTGCCACTCGGGGGAACTGTAGCCTCTTGAGGGGTTTCCTCGAGCTTAGCCTTCCCATTGTGCTGAAGGGATGAGATCGGGCTGTGTCTGGTGGGCTCCCTTCCACTCCTGCGTGCGCCATGTTTGGTCGGGCTCCTGACTGGATCGGGTGCCTGCAGTGTGGTGGAGCCTTCTCCAAACGGGTGGGGGGATGGGGAGACAGCCCTGGCCGCAGGACCGGGAGGTGGCCTGGCTGGCTTCTGTCAGGCGCTGCCTGCAGTTTTGGTCACTAAGCCAAAAGAAAGGTGTCCTTTATTTGGAACGCTGCCCCGGGTCGCCGAGGCAAGCCTCTGCTGGGGCTGGCGGGGCTGGCCGCTAGGTTTGTGCTCGGTGTGCGGCTGCGGACAAAGAAAGGTCCTGGGCGTACCGCGTGGTCTCCCTGGGCTGACTTGAGCTTGGAGAATGGTAACCATAGCAACAGCCTTTACTCTTTCTCAAGGTGCCTTTGGTTTTATTTTCCTTTCCTCTTCCCTTAGGAGTTTGGGGGAAATTACTGCCAGGGTTGTGGGTTCTTTAAAAAGCCACCGCCCCTCCCCCCCCCAGCTCTTTTAACTTGCCTTGTAATCCACTTCCATGCAAGCCCGGTTCTGAAATCCAGCAGGTTAAGGTTAAGTAAGGTTCCCTTGGCAGCGCATGGAGGTCTGCCACGTCTCCAGTGCGAGCTTTGTTTCCTTGCCCCCTTCCTTTTGAAGGACCTTCGTTTCGCTGGTGGAGGAATTGCCTTCCTATATTCGTTTAGCGTGTAATGTACCTTCAGATCCTTCCTGATGTAAGGTTTAAAAGAGGGAGCTTGTTCGCGAACAAGGCACCTTGGGGGTTCCTAAAGACTGACGTGGCACTTGCAGCTTGACATTTTATGGTCGAGAGCCACATTTCGGCTCTGAAGTTGTTGGGCAGTGCTAACTTGCCCGCAGGTGCGAGTACACCATTGACCACGCAGAGTCTGAGGTCAGGTCGGGTCAAGGCTCTGGGCGGAGCCACGCAGTGGGTCCTAAGGAAGGGAGATCTTTCTTCCTGGTGGGAATTTTGAGTTGGTGCCAGATTCCTGACAGGAGCTCTTAGTATATAAAAAGCTGTCTAGAGGCTGTTGAAGCACTACCAAGCAATAGAATTCTCCCCCTGCTAACAAGACTATGATTTGAAGGTTGGAAACGACCAGATCAACTGTCCCTTAGAATTTTGGTTAGAGATTCTGTCCTAACAAATTATGGTTAATGAGTGTCTTCAAAGTCAAAATCCCTAAAGTAAGGATAGCACCACTAAATAAAGGGAAGAAAATTTTGTGTTCATTATGTTTTATGATTAAAAAAAAAAAAAAAAAAAACCTGTACACCCAGAATGAGTCTTGAACTCACAACTCCAAGATCAAGAGTTGCATGCTCTACCCACTGAGCCAGACGGGCATGCCAGATTTTTTTTAAGCTGTACATTTATTTGTATGTTTTATAATTTTATTTAATTTAAAGATTTTATTTACTTATTTGTCAGAGGGAGAGCACAAGCAGGGGGAGCGGCAGGCAGAGGGAGAAGCAAGCGCCAAGCTGAGCAGGGACCCGGATGTGGGACTTGACACCAGGACCCTGGGATCATGACCTGAGCCGAAGGCAGACACTTAACCAACTGAGCCACCCAGGCGTCCCTATTTGTGTGTTTTATAATTTTAAGTAGGCATAAAAACAAAGTTCTTACGTGCAGTGTAATAATTAGAATCTCTGGAAACTGATCTTGAGGGGTACAATATATTTATGTTGAAAATTGTGAAAGACGACAGTATCGTGGTTTGAAGCCATTTTGAGTGAATTTTTTAAGTGAAAGATTTATGCTTATGTGTGTGTTTAAATTATCTGGTGTTGTGGGGAAAACACAGACCCCTTTTATTAGTTCATCCCACCATGACCCTTCACCAGCTAACAGTATTCACTGAAATCTTTAGTTATGACTCTTAATGGTTCTGTTTTCTTAGAGAAATCATTTTAAGTTAATCTAGCATCCTCAAAAGGAGTTATCTGAGGCATTTTTTTTTCAGCCAAAGTATCTTCCAAATAAAAGTGTAAGCGATAGTTCTCATGACTTTTGTAGTATATGGCCTGAAAAAATTCAATGAGCTCCTCTATCAAAATACTGAAATTTAACTTTTTAAAGCCTTAAAAGTAATTCCAGTACTTAATTCAGAAAAGCATCATGACCTATATAGTCTTTAACTAGTGTGGTTTTATTTTTAAGCCAAAGGTTTCAAGTGTCTAATTATGGAATATTATATAAAATTAACAATTATTACCATCCTGAAGATTATCGAGGCAGTGATGTGATTAAAAGAGCCATTACTATTAAATAGCAATTAATGAATTAAGATGGACACAGTTTTAAAAATGTATTTCAAATGATTACATAAATAACTTTTTTAAAAATTTTCTATTTCAGACTAGAGCCAGGGAGCTTAAGACCCTGAGTCTGCTGAATATTTCAATACATATGTAACAAGTTACTAAACACATTTTATTTGGTATTAATGTTTTTGAGATTCCATCAATTACACGTTGACAGTGTTCTCTGAATTAGTCAATAGCCTTATTTATTTATATTCTGCTTACTTCCTGATGTTTAAAAGTTACAATCTATACATGGGGTGTTTTGGTTAATGTGTATCACTTCTAGTGAAGAGGTTAAGTTTTTTCTCACATGAGGATTAACAATAGAGGTTTAAAAGGTTGAATGAAATATCTGAATTAACGTAGTGAATAACATTTTGTTCACATGGGATCTCTTAACATAAATATGTTGATTTAGTATAGTCCAGCATCAACGTTTCAGAGGAACCTTTAAAGTAGCCCAGATGCTGACTTCCAAAAGTCATTTTATTCTAACTTTTTTCTAATTATAAAAACAATATATGTGAACCAAAGAAAATATAGATGGAAATTTTTTAGAAAATACAGATGAATAAAACTTTTTTAAAAATTTTAAATTTCAGGAGAGGTGGGTGGGGGAATAGGTGATGAGCACTCAGTAATGCGTTGAATCACTATATTGTACACCTGAAATTTACACTGTATGTGAACTTTACTAGAATTAAAAAAATAGAAAAGAATTAAATTCCACCACATTGGCACAGCTGTGATTAAGGTATTTGCAAATATCCTTCTAGTCCATTTTTTTTCTAATGCCATAAACATTAATAAATTGTATTCATAATTCTGAATATTAGGTACATTAGCAGTATTTCCTCATAGAGGTAAAAAATTAAGCAACTTTTCAAGGAAATGGTAGAAACGTAAGAATTGGTTTGTTTGTTTTTTTTTGAGAAAAAATATCAGCCATTACATTCATTTCTGGAATACTAAAAACAATATGGGATAAATTATTTAGCTTACTTAGAGGGTTGAATAGTAAAATAGACTATGAAATGTTAGCTTGCTGAAAGTATGATTTAGAGGACTAGCTGGCTAATGTTCAACTGATTGAAGTTCTGATAATTTATGTATATGTAATTCCACCAGACTGTGCCTTCTATATCAAAATAAATCTGTTAATGGACTGGTGGTTTCTCTTTCACCAGTTGACCCGCAAAAACAAAATGTCAAACACTCTTTGAGAATAATATAGCAGTGTTGTCTGTTTTATTTTCTACTGTTCTGAAAAAAAATGATTCTAATAATAGAAGGAATTGTCAAGTAGGCTTTGATCATTTTAGACCTAGTTAATGTATTTTTATATGATGCCTTTAGGAACAAGTGCTTATATTTTAAGTGTATGTTTTGTCATGAAATAGTTTAATTTTAATAGCTTGGGACTAGATTTGTAACCAAATTCTTGTTAAATATCTGGTAACGATTCTGTCCTCCTGTTTAAATGTTGATATTAATTTATCTGCTCTATTGGCTAGGTTAGCATTCAAAGCCGGAGTTTGAGGCTCAAATGCTTTCCCCAACTGGGCTTCCATTACGCATGACTGAACTCTTTGAGCACGTCGTCTAGCATGCTAAATACAGGAGCTCCTCACAGTGTGAAAATAAGACCTGATTAAAAACACATCTATTTTAATTCCCTTTTGCAAATGGCTCTGCTTTTAATGTTACCTTTCTGAATTATCAATAATAGTCAAATGAGAAAAGTCACTTCACCGTCCATTTATCATAGAAGAAAGGAGAGATCCCACCCTACTTTTGTTCTTTATCAATGAGCTTCAATTAAAATTGTTAAAATAAATTTAAAAATCAGAATAACAGAGTGGGTTGCCTTGCTACTGAAAACATACAAAGATAAATGCTGATGCAGAAATTCTGCCTTTGTAAATATTTGTACCAAAGACAGAAATAGAGAAAAGCTTTCCTAGTGTTTTCTGATACATTACCAATAAAAATGAAAGGCATTGAAAAAATCAAACACTTGATTTGGGGCTGTGCAAAGGGCATGTACTTATCAGTTTTGCTGTTATTAAGAGCTTTGCAATAGAAAAAGCAAAAACAAGGAACTGTATACTTAATATGTAATCACTGCATTTTGATTTGACTATTGGACCTATGTGGCTGTATAACCCTGAAAATTGATATGTTCTTAATTTCAGCTGATGCTTTTGATATTAATATGAAATTAGTGGTCAACTTAATAGCATGATATTTTTATGGTGTGTTACTTCCAAATCCTTTTACGTATATTATCTTCTTTGATACTTCTAGCAACCTTTTTGGTAGAAAAAACATATTTCATTTTGCAGATAAAGATACTGAGACTTTGAGGATTTAATTGATTTGCCTAGGTCATATAGCCAGTGACAAAATTGGAACTAGAATTTTTAACTCTTAACCCAGTAACCCAGGGTTACTTGCATTATACATAATGTCTCTCATTCATAGCATCAGTGTTGTTTTTTGGTTGTTGTTGTTGTGGGTTTTTTTTTTTTTTTAAGATTTTATTTATTTATTTGACAGAGAGCCAGCAAGAGAGGGTACACAGGTAGGGCAAGTGGGAGAGGAAGAAGCAGGCTCCCATCAGAGGAGCCTGACGTGGGGCTCGATCCCAGGACTCCGGGACCACTCCCTGAGCCGAAGGCAGACGCTTCACGACTGAGCCACCCAGGAGCCCCTATTTTGTTTTTTGTTTTTTTTAGTGTAATACAGAGTTCATGGCCAAGTAGTGTTTGTTATGCTGAAAGAATCAGTAAGGAACACGGACAATACTTTTAACCTGCAACTATTAAGTTTAGTAAAGATGGATAAAATTTCTTCCTGAATTGCTCATTTGAACCCAACATCTATTTGTGAGCTCTTTTTCCTTTAAATGAATCTGTTCAATTGAAGTTAGTGTCCTATTTTTTTTTTCTTTGCATCATAGAAACACATTAAGAATTTGAACAGATAATTGAAATTTTTTTTACTCATTAAATCTATTTTGGCTGATGTCTGTTGACATTTTATAAACAGAATTCTCTTGAGAAATATATATCAGATTTTTAAAAACCCAAGAAACTGAATGAATGAATGAATGAATAAAATGAATACTCTGGTTGCTATTTTTGGTGCCGAACAGGTAGTTTGACAACACTTCAAGAGAATCTGAGTATAAGGTGCTATCAAATGATGTGTGATTTTACTAGCCTTTATATTGTTAAAGAGTGACTGTTTCTCGGTTGTTTGGTACACCTCTGGCAAGAGGAGAAATGATATTCTTAATTTGACATTTGCTCCTAATCTTTTTGACATTCTTTGATCTCTTTGGTCTTTGGGAGAACTTTAACTCAACTTTGCTTAACAATTTGTGTGTTGGTAATCTTCCACCAGGTTTCTCCTCCACTACTTCCCAAAGGTTGGGGACTTGAAGGTATTCGTAAAGTATTTGTAAATAACTTTGCCCATTTCAAATTAACTTACAAAAATTAAGTATCTATTCTGCTTTTTACATGGAAAAACAGCACTGCTGTAACAAGACCTTCAGGCTAACCTAAGAGAACTAGTTCAAAAAAAATTTTAGTTGGTAAACATGTTGCTTTAACTTTTACTTAATGCTCTCTCATTCTTGTGCCATGGAGAAAGTATTAGAAAAAATATCTTAATTGCTCCTTATTTTGTTCTGGTTTATCCTTTATTGTTCTGTGGGAGTCCTAGACAGGTACAAAATACCATATTCAATAATTACTCTAACTCTTCTAATGACTTTGCTTCTAAAAGGCTCCCCCCTTTTTTTTCCAGCCCTTGAATTTTTCCTCAGCATGATTTTAACTGAAGTCTGCATGCAAGGTGAGATATGCCCTTTACTTCTGTAACTGCAAGACAGTATTTTGTGAATCCTCTTCTTTGTCAGTTGCCCCTCTTAATGCAATTGAGCTGAATCTCTTCGGGTTCTTCATGGTGACACTTTGGTCTTTCCCAACAGGTTTCAGCCAATTCAGAGCCTATCAAGTTTTAAATGAGTAATTTACATCCTATTTTAAAATGTGTTTCAAATTGTGGTTGCTTATATTGAAATTCATGCTTCATGGAAAAATACATGTCAGTTCAGCATTAACTGTAGCCTATATAGTTCATGAGTTTAGGTTAATAGTGTGCTCTGATACTCCTTAAGTGATAGTTGTCTTGACAAAGAAATGTCCAAATGTAAATGGCTAATCCTACATCTCAATGTGGTTTGATTTGCTTTTGCTGAGGAATCTATTCCACAATATTTTCAAGAACACAAATTTCCATTTCATTTAATGACTGATTTGCAGGAAGACAAGGTCATCCTCTGGGGTGGCAGTAAATACCTTAACTAAATTATCAATGAGTGCCACTATTGTAGTGAGGCTTTTCTGTTTCTAGCTTTTCTCTACCTCTCCTTTCTGTTTCTGACTCTTACTGAAGTTAAACAAACCAGTTAAATTACCTGGCTCAGAATCTAGAAGTTTTGGAAGTAATTTGTCAAAATTCCAAAAATCATTTCAAATGGAGGGTACGGTTAGCTCCTCAGCTAGCGCATTTTGTACTGTAATTGTTGCAACTGTGTAGGGCTGGGGCTTGCTTAGCCTCCTCAATGTCCTGAGGAGGGAAGAGAGATTATCTCAACTGATCAAGTTTATTAAATATTGTATGGACTATTTTTTTTTTAAGATTTTATTTTTTTATTTGGGATAGAGCACGAGCCAGGGGACAGAGGGAGAGAGAGAAGCAGGCTACCCACTGAGCAGGGATCCAGGCGTTGGGGCTGGACCCAGGGATCATGACCTCAGCCCAAGGCAGATGCTTAACTGACTAAGCCACCCAGGCGCCCCTATACTATGGACTGTTAAACCAAATACAAGAAAAGTTGATGTGACTCTCAGTTGGACACAATCATTAAGTTTATGTTAGATTATATGTTGAAAAACAACAGAAAAAACTACTTGGAGCCTTACTGCCTGTGGAACAAGAGAGACTATGCACAGATTGATTATGGCGTATTTTCCAATTCAAAATAGCATAGTTTGGTGATAAGTTGGCTGTATTTAAGGAGACTGTGAATGAGACCAAATATTTAAAATCTGCTGTTGACTTGAAATACCGCACCTTTGATATTTTATTTCTGTAGATAAAAATTGGAAAAGAAAATTGAGTTGCTTACTGTTCTAAACGGAATCGTTTTTCTGGACTCAATACAGTTTGTCTTGATTTTGTGGGTTTTCTCTGGGGCTCTGTAAACTGGCCTTTATATAAAAGTTCAGCTGTGGTCTTTAAAGGTCTTTAGGTCTGTTAAGGCCACAGGTCTGATCCGTTCCTCTGCTTAAATATTAAATTACAGTAAATCCTCTATACAAATCCTTTTTACAATATTAGACATGTAGCCGTCTCATTTCAGTTCTATTCCTGGTATACCGTAACGATCAACTAGGGTATCTTGCAAAACGTTTCGCAAGATCCTATATAAAATAGTTGCTTAACGTTACAAGCTAATTATTCTTGAGAGGGATGGGTTTCTGAAGCCGTCTTTGCTTCGCTGGGCAGTGAGAAGGGCGGCCTTGTTCTGACACTTTCCCAAGCAGGCGGGGATCCAAGTGCCCGGAAACGGCCAGCTCCTGGCCGAAGGGTGAGTAGGGGCGGGAGTCCTGGCTTCTCCTAGGAGAGGCACTGGCAGTCGCTTTGACACGCAGCCCCATCAAAACCAACAACCACTTTTCTCTCTTTTCTTCCTCCAGGCCGCCGCCTGGGACCCCCGCTTGAGGGGCTGGAGACCGTCCCCGTCTCTGCATGCTCAGCGCCTCAGGTCTGACTGAGCGCCCGCCCCGCGACCGGCTCCCTGCGCGCCTGCGCATCAGGATCGGGCGCGCGAGCGTCCCTTTCAGGCTCTGCGTTCCTCCCTCCCCGCGCGCCTGCGCGCCGGCTGGGAGGAACTCGGCGTCTCGGCCTCGGCGGGCGGGCGGACGCGCGCGTACCCGCGGCGAGGGAGGCGGGCCGCGCGCGCCGGTGGGAAGCGTCCGGCTGCCACAGCGCCAGCTCCGTCGTAGTCGCTGCCGCCCGGGTCCCGCTCGCCCCTCCTCCCCGCTCCCCCGCCCGCCGCCGCCCGGGCGCATGCGCCGCCGGAGCGCGAGGGTCGGCTTCGGGTGTGTGGTGGCGGCAGAGCGGAGCTGCGAGGCCCGAGAGTCAGAACCTGGGGGAGAGGGATGGTCTCTGCACGGGGGGGAGCCGGAGGAGCCGCCGCCGCTGCCGACGCCACCGCCGCAGCCGCCGCCGCCGCCGCCTCGGCGCCCGCCTCCCGGCGCTGACGGGCTCGTACGAAGCCGGCGAGGGAGAACCCGCACCAGCGGTCGCCGGCACACCGCCCAGCATGGTCCGGGAAACCAGGCATCTCTGGGTGGGCAACTTACCGGAGAATGTGCGGGAAGAGAAGATCATCGAGCATTTCAAACGGTGAGTGACACGCGGCCCGGGGCCGCGCTCTCCGCGGGCGCTGCTGCCCGCCCGGCCCGTTGCCGGCCCCTCCCCGTGCGCGGAACTGCTGAGGGGACCCGGGCCAGGCCCACGGACGGGTGCGGGGGGCGCGCGGCTGTCTGGCCGCCGCTCGGCCCGCGTCGCGGCGTTGGGCCTCGGGCCTCGGCGGAGCGGCCCGGCTGCCGCCCTCTCCTGCCCCAGCGAGGAGTAGGCTGTCTCTCGGCCTCCGCGGAGCCGGCGCCGGGAAGGTGCCCGCACGCCGGCGGGGCAGGAGTGGGGTCGCGTCCTTGCGCCCCGCCACCCCGGACCCCCATCCCGGCCAACTCCGGAGTCCCGTCGCAACTCCCGCTCCTCGCCCCGCCGACGCTTGGAAATGTCTAACCGAGAGAGGGGTTTGTGCGACGGGAGAGGTTTTACCCAGACACAAGTCTCGGTAGGTGGTGTAGGAGCAGCTCGGAACTGGGGAGACAACTGCGAGGTTCTAGGCACCTCTCACGAACGGCTTACAGATCTAGAAACTACAGGAAAATGGCAGGCTCACATTTTCTTTCTTTTTTTTTTTTTAATTAAAAAAATTTCTTTTCGGGGTTGGCTAGCGAGTATGGTGTCTGAAAATAAGTTGGTGCGCCTGTTTTGCCTCTTTCGCGTTCCTGCCGCCTTCAGCCCTTTGGGGTCCCTGGGGGGAGGAGGGTGGTGAGGACCGAGGGCTTTCAGTGGAAGACTCACCGCAGGTAGGACGGTGCCCAGCTGGCGTCGGAGCCGGAGAGCCTCGGCATCTCCGCCTCCGCGCCGGGTTAGCTCTGAGGGCCGCCTTTCGAGAGAACGGTGATTCCCTCCTGCCCAGAGTTCTTTAATCGGTCGTTAGAAGAATGCAAATCTAAGATGCAGCTTTTTTAAACTTCTCAGAATATTTTTTTGTCGGTGAAATGGGAGTCACTGCTGTTTTTCATCTTCTGCAGCAGCATTTAAGCGCTTGCTTTCTTTGTGGAATGTGTGTGTACCGTAACGGATAGAGTCCTCGGTATAAAATACTGAGAGTGATGATTTGCTTAAGCTTGGTGCAAATTGAGAAGGACTGTAGCAAATCTGTGATCGTCCTCGAAATTACTGCTTCTTCCGATATTCAAGACCCTGAAAGATTTTAAGTTTGGTTGACTCTTAATTCCTCTTACTATCTAGTGAGTGAAGGAAATTATGGAGCGCCCTTATTAGTGAGTCACCATGGGAAAAATAGATTGCGTCGCTTGCTCCTCAGCAGCTTGGATAGGGTAATGGAAGCAGAGGCAGCAGAACTCCACTCCGTCTTTTAAATGGAGGATCATTGATTCTGTTGGTGGTTGCTGTTACTGGGGTATTAAATCTTCACCGCTGGAGCGCGCGTCTGCGCGTGTCCGCGTGTGAAAAGGAGCCGGCAATAGTGAGGCCATTCATAACCTGCTAAAGCTGTCCTCGGCAGGGCTGGGGGAGGCGCGCTTCCAGGGACTCTCCCGGTGTTTACTACGTTGTGCTGAGAAACCAGGCAAGGGCAGGCAGGGAGCAAAAACTCGCCTCTATCCCCGGTGATAAAGGGGAGCGAGACCCTGGGCTCAGTTGGGAAGCAGATGGGAACTTTCCCTCCCTGGCGCTGCTCCACCCTTTACCTCCACCCACAGCCCCAGTATCTTCAGTGCTTTGGTGGGAAAGTCATTTAGGTGCAGATTATTGGAGCGGAAAAGCCACTTAGCTGTGCTCACTTTTAACTCCTTGTGGGCTTTCTCTGTAGGTCTCTGCCTGGGAAATTCATCTGTACCGACGTGCAAACACGTGCATTGCAGCATTCGCTTTGCTCCTCAGTGTTCTGTGGCCAGACGTGTCATTTCGCATTATGCACATTCCAGAGACATTGCATGCCTATTGCAGGGAGTTTGACTCCTCTCAAGATGAGGGGTGAGGGAAAGGAGAGAGGAGATCGTCCAAGGGAGTTTTGGGAGGTTTTTAAGGGGATGGTGCTGCGGTCCGGCTTGTGTGAATGACTTTCTAAAATGGCGGCCAGGACCCACTTTATGTGGGAATCAGCAGAGCAGATCTCAGAATGCACAGAGGGAGGAGGGGGCGGAGGATGCGAGCTGCCTTCGAAAGCGGAGATCTGGAGGAACGTTACTGTATTAAAGAGGGCTTAGTGGGCACATTGCTCACGACTGCGTTTAAAGGGGTATCTCACCTATTGCAGAGCACAAGCAGATGCTGCTGATAAAAGCAGATTATCTTAAAACTAAGCAGATCGTGTGTCCAAGAAACTCCTTTATTTTAAAAGCGATTTTTAAAAAAATTTGAACAAACATCCTTAGCCCTTTGAAAAGGCAGTGCATTCTTACGGTTTAAAGAGTGTGAAGGGTTTACAGAGAAAAATCTCCCCTTCACCCCTGACCTCGGGATTCCCAGTTCCCATCCCCACTTCCCACCCGATCCCCGGGACAGGTAATCTCTATTTATGGTTTCTTGTTTATTCTTAAGTATGTATAAGAAATGTTTTCGTTTTTCCAGCTGTGGAGGTAAATGGACCCTGTTTGGAGGAATTCAAAGCTTTTTATCCCTATTGTAGAAAATGTTTTGTAAAAGTGTGTGATTGCTACTGGGAGGAAAACGAAATGTGAGTAATTTAAGTGAAAGGGGTAAAAAGGTAGTTGTACCAGAATGATAGTTCTGCAAGAAAATATAAGGATATTCGCTTCTAGTGTTTTCTAGAAATCAAAATGAGAGAAACCCTCTAATACGTTTTACCAGCTTTTACCCTTTTCCCTAGCTGATTACAACATTAACTAATAACTGTTTTACAGGATTAAGAGGTGTATATTGGGAATACATTACATAAAACGTTTTCAAAATGATTATTCTTGTAATACTGATTAGGCTTTTGTAGTAAGTGTTTGGGTTGGTTTTTGTTTTGTTTTGTTTTTAAGATTTAACCAGTTTTGGGAGCAGAGCAGCTTAGAGGGCACATTTGTGTGTGTTTGGGGGCAGGGATCAGAACTAAGTCTTTTTTGTATTATTTATGTTTTGATCAGTATGTTTGGTGGAAAATAGATTGAGGGAAGGATGCTGATTTGGCTTTTTTCCCTCCGTACCAAAGAAAGACCCAATCTTTAAAATGTAATCCGAACATTTTCAAAATTTGGCTTTACCTTCTTGCAGTAAGAATACATTTGTTCTGTTCATTATCTTTACAGCTTTTAATATGCCGGCTGAAAAAAAATAAATGAGGACTATTTCTGAATCAGATTTTAGTTAACAAAGATCTATTGCAGGGACTGAATTTGCACAATAGAGAAAGTCCTTTCCTTTGTATGTTAGCTGGGTTGAAGGGGGAAGGGAGGAGTTACACAACAATTGGTTGCTGTCTTTTAGTTGTGAGAGAGAGAGGTGTGTGCAAAGACGAGTCCCTGAATTACAGTGAACGAATAGAGCCCTTTAAAGAATATAAAATTCTCTGTATCTTATTGGCCCATTTTAAGTAAATCACATATTCAGGTTCTTCTCATCCATCTTCAGTTTGAGAGAAGACTTTAAAGATTGTGCAAAGCTAGAGCAAGGTAGCAGCTTACGTAAAAATTTTGTCAAAGAATGAGACCCATTTAAAAATATATTGCTTTGCGGATTTTAAATGTCTTATTACAATGGTTGCCTGAGTTTAAATAGCTGGAATACATGTTACATGTTACATGTATTTGGATATCTTTACTTTGGGGACACAGTAAAAATATAGTGGAACAATTTCCTTGTCTTTAGTATTCTATAACTAGAGGTATTTTTAGACTTCAAACAAATTGACTCACCCTAGTCTTACATCATTGCTACATCGTTTCTTTTTTAGAGCCCAGCCAGTTTCTATGTAGAAACAGCTCTGGTTTTGAATGTTATTAATTTCGATATTTATTTTTGTGTTGGGCTTTTGTACATTTTAAAAAATAAAATTCAGTTATCTTGAGAAATAGCATTAAAAATTAATACAGAATGCTTGAAATGTTGTATTTTATTTCCTGAGGAGGATGCCTCTGGCAGATTAGAGGAAAACAGGGCTCAGTGCCAGGAAGAATGGTGGTGTTTGATTTGTGGAGGGCACCGTTTTCCAACTACCTTTCTTGTAGATTCTTGATTGCTCAGGCATTGTATTGTTTGGTGTGCTTATGAAGAGATTTCA
Source organism: Ursus maritimus (assembly GCF_017311325.1). Taxonomy (NCBI): domain Eukaryota; kingdom Metazoa; phylum Chordata; class Mammalia; order Carnivora; family Ursidae; genus Ursus; species Ursus maritimus. The sequence goes on from NW_024425786.1 coordinate 11,388,143, forward strand.
GGCTTGATTTATGAGACACTTCTAATCCTGTGAGCACTCATGCTTGGGGAGATTTATATAGAAGTTATAAAGATAGTGGTAATGTGAAAGTTTTTCCAAATAGTCTTCTAAGTCTCACTTTCTCCTTACTTTGAAATTTTGCTTAAATTTAGAAAATGTTTGAAATAGTTCATGAAAACTAGTATATGCAATTGGAGATGATATATTTCTGTTTTTACTTATAAGAATCTGTGGTGTTTGAGCTGTAGTTAACTAGTCCACAGTATTTAGAGTAAGCGTTGTGGGCTGCAAATACCTTAGGACGTATATTTATTAAAATTGGGCTCCTGAATTTCCTTATTGGATGCTTTGTAATAAATGTTGTTCAGACCCTTGAAACAGACCTCTAGTAGCCTGCTGA
>NW_024425786.1:11388549-11483111 GCF_017311325.1 Ursus maritimus
CAAGGAGACAAGATAAGGAAATATTTTTCTACAGTAAAATTTCTTTTTTTTTTTTTTAAGATTTTATTTATTCATTCGACAGAGATAGAGACAGCCAGCGAGAGAGGGAACACAAGCAGGGGGAGTGGGAGAGGAAGAAGCAGGCTCATAGCAGAGGAGCCTGATGCGGGGCTCGATCCCATAACGCCGGGATCACGCCCTGAGCCGAAGGCAGACGCTTAACCGCTGTGCCACCCAGGCACCCCTCTACAGTAAAATTTCTAACCTTTACTGCTATCTTTATTTTTATTTATTATTATTATTATTAATTATTTGCCTTAGAGCTACTCATATTTTGAGTGAAAATAACACACTGTTGGGGAAACCAGTTAGAATGTTTAATCATTTTATTAGAAACTATATAATTTTTGTGTGCTACCTAACTGGTTTTCGTTGTGTGGAAATAGGCTTTGCCGTGAAGAGATGTTCTCAGTATTATTTTACAGTATTACAATATTCAGATTTTCCCCGTACATGTGTCTGTGTCTGCCAGGTTGAAAACTGTAAACGTCTAAAAAAAAAAAAAAAAAACAACCCACAAAGGAATGTCTCTCTAAAATTCTAACTTAAATTTAGTGGATTCTTGGATTTAATTACTTAGGAGTTCATTTTGAATATAGAGATAAATTGAAATTTAGCATAAAGATTTGTATTGTATAAGGAACTGCTCCAGTTCTTACAGTTAAGGAATATTTGTGGGAAAATTCAAATGGGAAACACTATTGTTTGTCCTATAGTATGTTTTGGTGCTAGATTTTTAGTCCAGCATTAACCTTTAGAGTTATGTATGTCTTTCTGTGTTAAGTGCAGAGTTTGGCTTACTTGAAAATTTTGACAAATGGAATAAAGATTTTCTGATTATACCTTGTATTGACTTTGATTGTTACATTCCTATCATGTTTACACACAGTGTATGAAATTTTATGTGTAATACATTTATAGTTTTTTTGATTCTTAAAATTGATTTTTTTTTTAAACCTTCACCTCATTTTATTCCTTTCATTTGAAAACTAGGGCATTTGTACTCTTCTTAAACATTATGTATGTTAGGGGTGCTTGGGTGGCTCAGTCGGTTAAGCCTCAGACTCTTGATTTTGGCTCACGGTTGTGAGATTGAGCCCCTTCATGCGGCTCTCTGCTCAGCTGGGAGTCCGCTGGATATTGTTTCCCTCTGCCCCATCTCTGCTCCTGCACGTGCCACCCTCTGTCCCTCCTCTCTCTCTCAAATAAATAAATCTTTTTTTTTTTTTTAAGATTTTATTTATTTATTTGACAGAGAGAGAGACAGCCAGCGAGAAAGGGAACACAAGCAGGAGGAGTGGGAGAGGAAGAACCAGGCTCACAGTGGAGCAGGGAGCCTGATGCGGGGCTCGATCCCAGGACCCTGGGATCATGCCCTGAGCCGAAGGCAGACGCTTAACGACTGAGCCACCCAGTCGCCCCTCAAATAAATAAATCTTTTAAAAATTTTTTTGTATTTTACAAAATGACATTTGGCATACAGTGATTTGTGTTTTTTATAAATCATTAAGTTGGTAGGGGTAAATTTTTTTGTCTCAAGCATTAATTTTTGAAAATTATGCTATTGTCTGCAGTAAAGTCTCTTTTGTATTCAAGATTCCTTAAAAATCACCTTGACTTTTTAAAAATTTTCTTTATTAAGATTTTTTTTTATTTGAGAGCATGCACACACAACGAGCAGGGTGGGGGTGCAGGGCAGAGGGAGAGGGTGAGGGGCAAGTAGACTCCCCATTGAGCTCAGAGCCCAAGGAGTGGCTTATTGCAGGGCTTGGTCCCAGGACCCCAAGATCATGACCGCAGAAGTCCGAGGCTTAATGGACTGAGCCACCCAGGCACCCTGCAGAGGAGTCTAACTTCCTCATTTCCATGTTGATAGATCATTTATGCTCATCACAACTTAGAAACTAAAGTAGCTGTTAGACTTGCTAGATACTTTAATGCATTAATAAAGATGCGTATGTATTACTGTTTTATAGTTTAAAAATTCTGTTTTGGAGAATTTTGAACATACACAAAAATAGAAAAATAGTAAGTGTATCTCATATACCCAGCGTTCAGCCCAAAAAGCCAGCAGTTGTGGCCTATCCTGCCTTATGAAGAAAATTAAAGCAAAGGAGGGGATAAAGAGTCATGGGGGTGGAAGGAATAAGTAAGGCCTTTTTGAAAAGGTGGTATTTGATACGCCAGAATGAAGGTCTGTCTACGCTTAGATCTACTTCTTTCTTACCTATGTTATTTTTCTCATTTAAATTAATCTTGGACTATAGTTCATGAATGGTACAAAGAATTCCCATATTCCCTTCATCCAGATTCTTCAGTTGTTAGCACTTTGTGACATTTGCTCCATTACCCTCTCTTGTCTTATTGTGACATGGTACCCTGTTACCCCTAAAGTCTCTAGTGTATACCTTCCCAAAACAAGGACGCCCTTGCATTGCACCTCATAGTCTTCCCAGCCAGGAAGTCAACACTGGTACAAGACTACTGCCCAGTCCATAGGCCCCATTCACATGATGCCAGCCATCCCATCAGTGTTCCTTTTTCCTTTTTTGGTCCAGAAGCTTAACCATGTATTGCTGTTGGTGGCTTTGTCTCATCATTCTGGAACACTTTCTCTGTCTTACCCTAATTCTCATGTGCCTGATAATCTTATAAAGCATAGGCTTTTTGGGGCACCTAGGTGGCTCGGTCAATTAAGCGTCTGCCTTTGGCTCGGGTCATGATCCTGGGGTCCTGGGGTCCAGCTCCAAGTCAGGCTCCTTGCTCAGCGGGGAATCTGCTTCTCCCTCTGCCTCTCACCCTGCTCATGCTCTCTCTCTCTCAAATAAATAAATAAAATCTTAAAAAAAAATGCATAGGCCTTTCCTTCTGCAGGATAACCCTCTACTTGAGTTTGTCCATTGTTACCTCATGACCAGATCAGGGCATGTATTCTTGGCAAGAATACCGCGGAAATGATTCTGTGCCCTTCTCACAGTAACATGTGAAGAGGCAAACAGTACGGATCCATGCCACCACAGGTGATGTCAGTTTAACTTTGCTCACCTAGTCAGGCTAATGTCTTTACTATTTTCCCCTTTGTATTTGATTAGCATTTTATAGGAAGATATTTTAATATTACACTGATAGTCTTTCTTCTTTTATCGAGCCTATAGTCACCAGCCTTAGCAGTGATAACTCTTGCCTGTAAGTATAGTGCTGTGATTTCTTCTGTATTTAGTTTCCTGTAGGTAGTAACTTTATGTGTATGTGTATAATACTTATGGTTTCTACTTTTTTCAGTGAGTTTTGGTCCAAGGCTTATTTGATACCCAAATTGTCCTAGGTTTGGCCAGTGGGAGCTCCTTCAGTGACTGTAATCAGTCATTTCTCCAAGAAGTCCTGGTTCCTTTTAGTGTAGGATGGTATTTAGAAACCAACATCTGGATGCTTAGAGTAGCCATTACTACAGAGCTAAGAAGATGTGTGTTGTGTGTGTACCTGTGTGTGTGTGTGTGTATGTATATATGTATATATATTTTTTCATGTATCCACATTATCTGTACCTCTGTGTCCCATTTTTAAAAACATTCACTTATGTTCCAATACGTGAGGATTCTTTCTAACCTCTCCATTTTTATATTTGTAAATGTTTTCTTAAACAGTGAGAAAACTGCTGCTATTCTCACTATATTTGCCCAGTCAGTTCTATTTGCCCGATCAGTTCTGTTCTCAGTGTAGCTAATGTCCAGACCACTCTGCTTCCCCCACCTCTGCCACCTCTGGGCATATCACCCCTGTTGCCTTTGTTTCCTATCTCCTCCCTCTCAACTACTTTCTTTGGAAACCAACATTTGAGGGTGAGGAACAGGAAAGGAAAGGAAGGTAGGACTGGAAGTGACTTGCATTTTTTGCCCTCAATATTTTCCTCTCCCAGGAGACAATTTGTGGATGAATACATTCACCTGTGTCTGGTTTAAAGCAGGTACAGAGGGTGCCTGGGTGGCTCAGTTGGTTAAGTGTCTGCCTTCGGCTCAGGTCATGATCCTAGAGTCCTGGGATGGAGTCCCACGTCCGGCTCCCTCTCCCTCTGCCTGCTGCTCCCCCTACTTGTGCTCTCTGTCAAATAAATAAAAATTTTAAAAAATCAGATATAGAACTACCTGACTCTTAAAATAGTAGTTTTGGTTCTAATCCACCACTGACTTGGTGATATGAGTGTAATCACTGGATCATTCTGAGCTTTATTATATGCTGAGTCATAGAGAAGAGGGGTTAGTGAGAAGGAAGTTTGTTTCTTAGGAATAATATTAGGAATCATTATTGCTTCATTTATTTATTTGGTTGTCAGTCATTCACTTAATGTGGTATCTCAGCAAAATTTTGCCTTTGCCTTACCTTCCCCCAAACCTTACTGACCTTAACTTTAAAAAAAAAAAATGAGTTATAATTGATATATACTTGAAACTAATAATGTTGTATAACATAATTTGATATTTGTATATATTTCAGTATGGCTACCATATAAGTCTAGTTAACACCTGTCACCATACATAGTCACAAAAATTTTTTTCTTGTTTTTAAATTTTTATTTATTTATTTTTAAAATATTTATCTATTTGAGAGAGAAAGCATGAGCAGGGGGGAGGTGCAGAGGGAGAGGGAGAAGGCAGACTCCCTACTGAACAGGGAGCCCGACATGGGCCTTGATCCTGGGACCATGACCTGAGCTGAAGGTAGACTCTTAACTGACTGAGCCACCCAGGCGCCCTAATCTTTTTTTTTCTTCTGATGAGGACTTTTTTTTTTAAAGATTTATTTAGTTGAGAGAGAGAGAGACAGCAGGAGTGGGGGGAGTGGGAGAAGCAGATTCCCCATTGAGCAGGGAGCCCGACCCGGGACTTGATCCCAGCACCCTGGAATCATGACCTGAGCCAAAGGCAGACACTTTACGCACTGAGCCATTCAGGCATCCCAAGATTTATTTTTTTAAGTAATCTCTACACCCAGTGTAGGGCTTGAACTTAGAACCCCAAGATCAAGTGTCTCAGATTGTACCTACTAAGCCAGCCAGGCGCCCCTGTGTTGAGGTCTTTTAAGATTTATTTTCTTAGCAACTTTCAAGTAAGCAATATGGTATTGTTAGCTGTAGTTACTATGCGGTAACTACTATATAGTAACTACTATGTAGTTACTACTCATTATATTCCTATGACTAGTTTATAACTAGAAGTTTGTACCTTTGGACCACCCCCTTTCTTTCACTCATTTCACCCATTTCACCCTTCTACTCACTGCCCCCCCCACCTGTTCTCTCTATCTATGAGCTTGTAGTTTTTGTTGTTGTTTTTAAGATTCTATGTAGAAGTGAAATCATATGGTATTTGTTTTTCTCTGACTTCATTTAGGATAATGCCCTCAAGGTCCGTCCATGTTGACTCAGATAGCAAGACTTCCTTCTTTTTTATGGCTGTTTAGTACTCCATTGTGTATATACACACTACATCGTCTTTACCCGTTCTTCAGTCCCTGGACACTTAGGTTGTTTCCATGTCTTGGGTGTTGTAAATTATACTGCAGTGAACATGGGGATGCACATATCTTTTCAAGTTAGCGTTTTCATTTTCTCTAGATAAATACTCAGAAGTGAATTGTTGGATCATATGGTAGTTCTGTTTTTAAAGTTTTGAGGAGCTTCCATACTGTTTTCTGAAGTGGCTGCACTCAACTTTCTTTTTTTCCTCCCTCTGTATACTCTTGGTCCCTATCCAACAGGTTCCTAATGAGTTAAGACCCTTATTCTTTGGCACAAGCCCTGGAATGCTGGAGTTCGTACAATTTGTATTATTTTGAAGTAGATTCCAGACATTTTATCCATAAATATTTCAGTATTTATGTCTAGAAGATCAGGATTGTTTAAAGAGATATATTCCTATTTCATATATCCAGTCAGTATTCAGGTTTATAATTGAGTGTGTGTGTGTGTGTGTGTGTGTGTGTTTTAAGAATTTTTTTTTTTAAACTCAGGCTCTATTTTAGGTACACCAGTTATAATTGGTGATATGTAATTCTTTAAAAATTTTATTGAAAAAGCTAAAAAAAAGTTGGGGGAGACACCTGGCTGGCTCAGTTGGTAGAGCATGACTGGAGTTGTGTGTTTAAGCCCTAATAAATGAAAAAAAAATTACTGAGGTCTAATTTACATACAGTAAAATGTACTTATTTTAAGTGTAAAGTTTGTTGAATTTTGAGAAATGGTAGGCATAGTTGTAACCACCACCACTGTCCCAGTCGAGATACCACAGTTTATTTACTTATTGATGAACATTTTGACTACTGAAGTCTTTTAATCTGTAGATTTTAATCTCTCTCTCTCCTTACAACTTAGTTTGTTGCAAACCAGGTTGATTGTTCTGTAGAGTTTCTCACTGTGTGAATTTTGCTGATAACATTTCTTGTTCATGGGGCGCCTGAGTGGCTCAGTCAGTTGGGCATGTGACTCTGTCTTGGCTCAGGTTATGATCTCAGGGTCGTGGGATAGAGCCCTGAGTTGGGCTCCAGGCTGGGTGTGGAGCCTGCTGGGGTTCTTTCTCTCCCTTAACCCCTCCCCACTCTCTCTCTTAAAAAAAAAATTCTTTTCCTGCGGTATATGTTAATATCACGTTTCGTCCTTTGATTTTTTTTTTTTAAGATTTTATTTATTTATTTGACAGAGAGAGTGCACAAGTAGGGGGAGCAGCAGGAAGAGGGAGAAGCAGGCTCCCCAGTGAGCAGGGAGCCCAATGAGGGGCTTGATCCCAGGATCCTGGGATCATGACCCAAGCCGAAGGCAGCTGCTTAACCGACTGAGCCACCCAGGCACCCCTGTCCTCTGATTATTGTATGAGTGGAACCATTTTATTTAATTTAATTTTTTTTATTTTTTATTATTTTTTTAAAGATTTTATTTATTTATTTATTTGACAGAGACAGCCAGCCCCAGGCGCCCCTGGGTTTTTTTTTTTTTTTTTTTTTTTTTTTAAGAATTTATTTATTTATTTGACACAGAGAGCAAGAGAGCACAATCAGGGGGAACAGTAGAGGGAGAGGGAGAAGCAGGCTCCTGCCAATCAGGGAGCCCCGGTGTGGGGCTCGATCCTAGGACCCTGGGATCATGACCTGAGCCAAAGGCAGATGCTTAACCATCTGAACCACCCAGGTGTCCCTGGATGGAGCCATTTAAAAGTATTTTGATAACTGTATTTCAATATAATTGGTTTTCTTTGTAATCTTGTTCATTTTATTTTATTAATATCATTCTGAAGAAGGGTTTGTAGATTTCACCAGACTGTCAGCCCAGTCCAGGGCATGAAAAGGTTAAGAACCATTAATAGTAGCAGCATAGTTAAGTACTGATTTTAACTTTGACGTAGAAAGGTTGAAGTGAAAAAGTTGAAATCACCAAAAATCTTTGACTAGAAAATAAAACAAAGGTAGTGTCAGATGAATAGATTGATTCCCGCCCCTCCTCTTTTTTTACTCATTGTACTCTTAGTGATTGGAACTGCTAGTTTTTTTCCCTGGGTTTTTTTGTTTTGTTTTTCAGTTTTTGCATTCTCCTCCTCTTACATTTAGTCTTATCCTAGAAATCTTGGACTCTATATTTCTAAGGTTACTCCTTTTAGTCAGCTTGAATTCTTTCAATGGCATGAATTTCAAGCACATCCATAGATAGAATTAAATGTCATACTAGATGCTGACGACTACTTTTTTTTTTTTTTTTTTTTTTTTTAAAGTAGGCTCCATCCCCAGTGTGGAGTCCAGTGCAGGGTTTCAGCTCATGACCCTGAGATCAAGACCTGAGCTGAGCTCAGTTGGGCACTTAACTGACTGAGCCACCCAGGCGCCCCTGGGCCATGCTTTAATCAGAGAAAACAAGATTTGCGAAAATCTCAAGTTTATAGAGAACTCTTAAAATTCAGTTAATATGTGATGCTGCCCATAAAATAAGATGCTTTAACTCTACAGTAACACATTTATTACCTAAAGTGGGTGCATTTAATTTCTCCCAGAAACCAAGTGGGTTGGGTTATAAGATTCCTAGGGTCTTTGCAGTTTAAGAAATCTTGTTATAGTAGTTGTTCTTATAAGACATGAAAGTCACTGGAATGCTATAATTTTTTTAAAAGTATGTATTAATATTCAGTTGGATTATAAAAGTTTAATATGTAGAAATACTGTTTTAGGCATCATACAAAACATTGGTGTATCAGCTACTTTGAAATGAATCATTCTTCTAACGAGCTATGTTCTTCAGTAGAAAGTGGCCTTTCTGAGTCAAGACTTTAAGTGGTACTTGTAAAGTTTTAAATAGTTTTAAATTATGTTGCAGTTAATTTTTTAAAATGGTGTATATGTTTTGTTACATGTAAAGTGTATAAAGATATACTCTAGTTTTTCTTACACTCACACCTCTCTATTTTTCTTGTGAGGTAACCCTTTCCACAGTGGTTTTTGACACAGATCATCCTTTTTAGCTTGTATTTGCTTTGTCATTCTAAAAGTAGATGTATAAAAGGAACTTTCATCACAGCTTTGGGTCTCACAGGGTTATGACATTTAGTTTCCCTTGTGTTGATGTTATAGGAAATTTTGTTTTAAAAATGTTTTTCTGGGGCGCCTGGGTAGCGCAGTCGTTAAAGCGTCTGCCTTAGGCTCAGGGCGTGATCCTGGCGTTCCGGGATCGGGTCCCGCATCGGGCTCCTCCGCTGGGAGCTTGCTTCTTCCTCTCCCACTCCCCCTGCTGTGTTCCCTCTCTCGCTGGCTGTCTCTCTGTCACATAAATAAATAAAATCTTTAAAAAAAAAATGTTTCTCTGAGTGTTTTTTCCTGAATGTTTTATTCTTAAAATATTTTTTGTTTGTAGAAAAAGCTTTTTAGTTCTAGAGATTATAACTAATCAGATTAAAATGCTGACTGCGGAAGTTTGCTTTTTAATAAAATGATTGGCATAGAGAGTAGTGACTTTTTTAAAAAAGATTTTATTTATTCATTTGATAGAAAGATGAACACAAGCAGGGGAAATGGCAGGCAGAGGGAGAGGGAGAAGCAGGCTCCCGGCTGAGCCACCCAGGCTCCCCTAGTGACTTTTTTTTTTTTTAAAGATTTTATTTATTTTAGAGAGAGCTCGAACATGAGGAGGGGAGGGGCAGAGGGACAAGCAGACTCCGTGCTAAGCATGGAGCCCCACACAGGACTTGATCCCATGACCCTGATACCTACCACCTGAGTCGAAATCCAGAGGCTCACGCCTAACCGACCGAGCCACCCAGGTGCCCTGTGACTTATTTTTAATTGAGTGGGGTTAATTCCATGCCAAGGTTCTTTATTGGGAAGGGTGTTTACTTAAAAGTTTATAAAACATTGGAATTGAGTGAAAAAAATCCAAACACCTTTTAAGATTGAGGAGTGATAAAGAACCCATTTCCTAAATCTAGGAGTAGAGGTAGTCTTCAAAGATTTTACAGAAAAACTCATACTGGAGTATGAAAAGAATATGGAATTTATGTACATTACAAAAAGGTGGGATCATGTTTTTGTCTTCTGTTTTATCTTAACAACTATATAGTATTAAATAAGGATAAAAGTCATTAGTCAAGGGAAGTATTAGAGGTATTCACAAGTTTTCCAAAGTCATTGTTTAAATTATCATTTTACTGGGGTGCCTGGATGGCTCAGTCGTTAAGCGTCTGCCTTCGGCTCAGAGTCCTGAAATCGAGCCCCACATCTGGCTCCATGCTTCGCTGGGAGCCTGCTTCTTCCCCTCCCACTCCCCCTGCTTGTGTTGCCTCTCTTGGTGGCTGTCTCTCTCCCTGTCAAATAAATAAATAAAATCTTTAAAAAATAAATCATTTTACTGAGAAGTAAGTTATATGGTTAAAAATGAATTTCTTGGGGGCACCTGGGTGACTTAGTTAAGCATCTGTCTTTGGCTTAGGTCATGATCTTAGGGTCCTGGGATGGGGGGCTGCCATTGGGCTCACTGCTCAGCCAGGAGTCTGCTTCTGCCTCTCTCTCTGTCCCTCCCCCTGCTCCTTCTCTCTCCTTCTCTCACTTTCTCTCTGAAAGAAATAAATAAAATCTTAAAAAAAATGTATTTCTTCTCAGCAGTTTTAAGTAATGGTTCTGGTAGGAATCACGTTTTCAAAGAGCCCTTTGTATTCATACTAGGGACTCTTGATGTTGATTTTTGCTGACTATTACTTGTTCTCCTGGCTTCTGCTACTTCAGCTTTGTTCTCTCCAGTCTTCCCTTTTTTTGATCGGCTTGCCTTACTCCTTTTTTCTTCATCTGCTTTATCTACTGTCATACTTTAAGAAATGGATAATCACGATCATTTGCATTCTATTGACAATTATACTTGAACTTTTCCCGAAAAGTACTGTGTAAATCAGACACAATTTATGAAGTTATTCATGAATTATTGTGAGAACAAATGTTAACTTAGTGGTCATCATATTCCTGTACTATATATTTTGATTCTTGCAGTACAGACTCATCTGTCCTATTCTCTAGAGAAGTACTTTATGAAGATTGGCTAAAATATCCAGTCTTCCCATTTGATCTCACCAGTAGGATCTAAAGATTATAGAATATTTGCAATTTTTTCTCATAATTGAATAATCTTTCAGAGGTTTACATATCAGTTGAGCACTATCCTTTTGTTAAAAATTAATTAAAAATTTTTTTCGAGTAAATTCTGTGTCCAACATGTGGTTTGAACTCAGGACCCTGAGATCAAGAGTCATAAGCTGTACTGACTGAGCCAGCCAGGCACCCCCCCAAATTAATTTTACTTAGTAAATAGTTTCTCATTAGATTGGTGTAAAATAATGCATATGTGTGTATATATTTCTTTTCACTGAGGTAATGATGCCTATTAATAGTTTGAAGAATTTTGTCATTTGAGGCTTTACTGAAAACATTGCTTTTTCTCAAGAGTTAGTCATCAAATTTTCATGTACAGGATTCTAGGCATTCACCATGGATTTGATAAACAGATGAGTATAGTTTTGTTGGTTGAATTAATAAGCTTATCGTCAGTCTTCAGGTTTTCTTAAACCCCTTGAAGTAGAACCAGTTATAGCTCTTCATATTAAAAAAGTAATCTATTATGTTCATAGCAGCATTATTCACAATAGCCAAAACATGGAAGCAGCAGTGTTATGACCCATGAATGGATAAACAGAATGTGCTTATTAGATTTGTGATAAACAGAATACATACAATGGAATATTACTCAGCCTTAGAAAGGAAGGAAATTCTGACTCAAGCTACAACATGGATGAACCTTGAAGAAATTGTGCTGAGTGAGGGAATTTCACATCTCTGTGGATTCCCTGTATGTATGCCTGTTAAATTTGATCTTTTCCTGTTTTAAAAAAAATATGCTGGGGCGCCTGGTTGGCTTAGTCAGTTAAGTGTCCAACTTCTCAGCTCGGGTCTTGATCTCAGGGTCCTGGGTAGAAGCCCTGCATTAGACTCCAGGCTGAGTGGGAAGCCTACTTTAAAAATAAAAACTAAACAAATAAAATTATGCTAAGTGAAATAAGGCAAGTCCCCAAAGGCCAAGTATTGTATTATTCTACTTAATAGCAGGTACTTAGAGCAGTCAGATTCATATAGGCAGGAAGTGAAATAGTGGTTGTTTTGGTTTTTGACAGTTATAAGCAGTGTAGCAGTAAGCAGTCTTATATACTGTTTGCAGATACCTGCAGTTGCACATGCGCAATCAATCCCTGTGAATGGTATTTCTAGGGATATGTACTTAATTCTTAATCAGTACTATCAAATTGTCTTCCTAAGAGGTGTTTTTTTTTTTTTTTAAAGATTTTATTTATTTATTCGACAGAGAGAGAGACAGCCAGCGAGAGAGGGAACACAAACAGGGGGAGTGGGAGAGGAAGAAGCAGGCTCATAGAGGAAGAGCCCGACGTGGGGCTCGATCCCAGAACTCCGGGATCACGCCCTGAGCCGAAGGCAGACGCCCAACCGCTGTGCCACCCAGGCGCCCCTAAGAGGTTTTTCTGATTTATACTCCTGCAGAGAGTGTTACGAAAGTGTCTATTATCTTAGGCTAGTACCTAGGTATTATTAAAATTTGGGGTTTTGTGTTATGTTAACTTTTTTAAAATTTAGATCAAAATTTTGAGTGAAATTGAGCAGCTTTTTTGAGTGTATTTCTTTTGTTTACTATTTGTGTGTATGTGCATATTTTATTTATTTATTTTAAAGATTTTGTTTTTAAGTAATCTCAACACCCAATGTGGGGCTCAAGCCCACAACCCTGAGATCAAGAGTCACATGCTCCACCAGCTGAGCCAACCAGGCACCCCCTGTGTGTATGTGCATATTTTATTTTATTTTAATTAATTTTTTAAAAGATTTTATTAGAGAGCAAGTTGGGCACCAAGTGGGAGGAGGGGCAGAGGGAGAGGGGGAAGCAGACTCCCCACTGACTGGAGAGCCTGACGTGGGACTCCGTACCAGAACCCTTAGATCCTGACCTGAGCCAAAGTCAGCCACTTGACTGACTCAGCCACCCAAGCGCCCCGGTATGTGTATATTTTAAAAGAACTTCATATTCAGATTTTTGCCTGTTTTTTGTTTGGGCCTATTTTTCCCTTGATTTGTCAGAATTGTTTGTATATTTCAGAAAACATTTATCTCATGTGTTACAAGTATTTTTTCCTATTTATCTTTTGACTGTTTTGTTATTCAGGAGCTATACTTTTTTGTGGTTTATGTGGTCTTTTTTTTTCCTGGGGGTCACACAGAACTGTTCAAATTACAACTTTATTGAATTTGCAGAAGCATTCTATTACTATAGTAATACGTTTTAAAAAATCACATAACGGGGCACCTGGGTGGCTCAGCCGTTTAAGTGTCTGCCATCTGCTCAGGTCGTGATCCTGGAGTCCCAGGATCAAGCCCCACATTGGTCTCTCTGCTCAGCAGGGGGTCTGCTTCCGCCTCTTACTCTTCACTCTCCCTCTGTGCTCGCTGTCTCTCTCTCAAATAAATGAATAAAATCCTTTTTAAAAAACCACATAGCACTTAGTAGGTACATGTATACGTGTATATTCCAGAAGACAACAAATAGAATTTATGTGCTCTTTTCCTTTATGATTTAGACATTTTACCTCATGAGTTGAATCTTTTCTAGACCCAAGGTTATATAACAAATTAATATATATATAGATATATAGATAGATATATGTTTATATCTATCTATATATAGAGATAGATAGATATTTTTGGCAGAGAGAGAACGCAAATGGGCAAACTGTTACAAATCATTTCTCCTCTTGTCTTTTTCCACTCCTCCCCCTATCCCTCCAAGTAGAGAAACATCTCTCAGGGTATTAGCTTTTTGTCCAATGAGACTAGGGCTGTGTGGTTGACTGCCTTTGCTGGCTTTAGGGATTCTTAGTCTGTCTTTTGCCATATTTAGTAATCTTTAGTAATTATTTGTACTTAAGCAAAAGATACTGTGATTAAAAGAGGAATATATTAATTACTTAAAAATAGTTTATAAATCTACTTTATATATAAATTTATTTCATAGCTTATTTTGTATTGTGTTTTATCAAGATAAAAAATTTTTGACCTGTGATTATGTAAGAAAAATGTGGCCGTCTTTAATTTATTTAATTATTCATTTTATTTTAAAGAGTTATTTATTTGAGAGAGTGAGAGGGGAAGGGCAGAGGGAGAGAAAGAGAGAATCCCAAGTGGACTCTGCAGCCTGACGCCGCAGGGTTTGATCTCATGACCCTGAGATCAAGACCCAAGCAGAAACCAAGAGTCCGGCTCAACCGACTGTGCCAGCCAGGCGCCGCCTGGGCAGCTCTAGTTTAAATGCTGTTATAACATATAAAGTCGCTAAGGATTCTGCCTTTTGGTCTGCTGAAAGTATTTCTAGTCACTGGTGTAGGATGTAAAATAAAGGTCTGTCATAAGAGGGGGAACCAGCCTTTTGGTCTAAATATAAGGTCAGATGGGTTGAGTTATGTATTAGTAATTCCTTCGTAAAAAGTTACTGCTATAAAAAGGTAAAATAAGTGTTGATGTTACTGCATTATTTCAGATAGTTTGGTACTTGTAATGGATATACTCATGACCTAACTGTCTAACTTTTGAAAGAGGAATGATTTTGAATCTTTTAATAATGTAAAAAAAAAAAACAAACATTTCTTGTCTTTACTATTATAGGTAGCCCAACCAAGCTTTAATATTTATCTCTTAGGCCTTTTTTTCATTTGCTCTTCACTTTCTTTCTATCCATGCTTATTGGTCATTTACTTTTGAATACGGTACGTCTTGGCCATTATGGGATGGAAGGGTGGTAACGTGGGACATGCACAAAGCCATTGGTAGTTTGGTCAAATATGTAATGTTTAGAAAGCGATATATTGGGTTTTACAGAGTAGATGTGTAGGTTAATTGCATGCCTCTTCAAAAAGGCTGATATTCTCCCTATGTACAATCCTATAACTCTTACCTGGAATAGCGGGACAACATGGAAGCTTTAGAAGGGATCTCTTTACTTGAAAATGGAGCAGTAATGTTATAATCATAAAAGGCTCAGATGTAGTGTTTTAACTCTAGGAGTTAACTGGGCAGAGAAGGGGTAGATGTAGAATTTGAGTGTATTGTCTAAGCAGAGTGGACTATTGTTGTTTCAAAAATGACTTGGGGAGAGGCGCCTGGGCGGCTCAGTTGGTTAAGCATCTGACTCTTGATTTTGACTTGATTTTGCCTCGGGTCATGATCTCAGGGTTTTGAGATTCGGCTCCATACTGGGCATGGAGCCTGCTTAAGATTCTCTCCCTTTACTTTTATGCCCCCCCCTTTCTCTCCCCCTCCCTCTCTTAAAAAAAAAAAATGACTTGGGGAGGATTGTTTTCCAAAGTAGGCGGCCTTTTGTGAAAAGCAAGTACTGTATGTGGCTGTTCTTTACTATTGCTTATTAGTTGAAAAAACTAGGATTAAAATTAATCATTGCATTTTTATTGAAAACCCAGACAATAATGGTTGAGTGCAGTGCCTTCTGGAAAGAAGGGGTATTGAGAGCTATGTCTATATTGAGGGGTATGTCTTTAGCTTTATGTCATGGTGTTGCCTTGGAAATTATAGAGTAAGTTTCTTGTGGAGTCGATAAAAACAGTTTAGAATAGGACTACTCTTCACCCATCAGGAATCTAAATTGTAATTAAATTCCCTGAGATTAGGGATCTTTGCTTTTTTCCTTGATATGCAACAGGTGCCTAGAACAGTGCCTGTTAAAAATCATATAATTAATAATTGAATTAGGATCGGACGCTAGTCTCTTAAACTCATGCTTTTCCTCTACTGTGTCAACATTGCTTTCCAATGTGAACTCTGAGGCCATTAATTCACTGAAATTATATTCTTCAAGGAACTGCTAAGTACTATCAGTGCTTATTACAAAAATTGTCCATTGTGTGGTATTTTTTTTAATTTTTTTTTTTTTTTTAATATTCTTTACACCCAACATGGGGCTCAAACCCACAACCTCGAAATCAGGAGTCACAAGCTCCACCAAACGAACCAGCTAGGCACCCCTAAATTGTCTGTTGAAAGGAGACCAAACATTTTATCAAACCTGGCATTATTTTGGGTATTTTTTTTATTTTAATTTTTAATTTTTTAAAAAGATTTTATTTATTTGACAGAGACAGAGAGCAAGAGAGGGAACATAGGCAGGGGGAGCTGGAGAGGGAGAAGCAGGCTCCCCGCTGAGCAGAGAGCCTGATGCAGGGCTGGATCCCAGGACCTTGGTATTATGACCTGAGCCGAAGGCAGATGCTTAACAACTGAGCCACCCAGGCGCCCCTTTAATTTTTATTTTAAGTAGGCTCCACACCCAACATGAAGCTTGAACTCAGGAAGAGTTGAATGCTGTACCGACTGAACCAGCCAGGCACCCTTATCTTGGATAGTTTTTAAATTGATTCTTAAAAACTTAGAATACAGGCACCTGGGTGGCTCAGTCGTTAAGCGTCTGCCTTCAGCTCAGGATGTATCCCAGGGTCCTGGGATTGAGCCCTGCATCAGGCTCCCTGCTTTGCTGGGAGCCTGCTTCTTCCTCTCCCACTCCCCCTGCTTGTGTTCCCTCTCTTGCTGGCTGTCTCTCTGTCAAATAAAATCTTAAAAAAAATTTTTTTAAAAACTTAGAATACAGTGTATGTTGATCAATTTAATATTTTTTAACGTTGAACGTTTTGACCAAACAGAAACCAATTTAGTATTGCTTTTTGACTGTGTTTTTGAAGACAAATCTATTAAATAGTTACATATTGCAGCTTATAGCAGTCGAACACAATTTCTCAGCTTTATGTTCTCATTTATTTTAAACTTAGGTTCTCTTAATTTTTGAGAAATTATAAATGAGTTAACTAAATCACATAACCAGTGACCAGGTAATTTTAGAAACTGATATTTTCTGTGTATTACTGGAAAATATTCCATAGGTTCTCTGAAAACCTGTATCTAAGGCTTGATGTTGTTGAAAAGGAAATACTACTTAATTGTGGTTTGATTCTTTTTAAACTAGTAAATGTCAGATAAATGTTTCATCTTGAATACTTGAGGAATACTTGAAAACTGTAGGAAATGTGTTATTTTGGAAAGAGTAGACAAAATCAGAACATCACCGTTACCAGCTGAGTTTTCATGGATATGAAAAGTGAGCCACTGCTTTGATTTTTTTTTTTAATTTGGGAGTTTCCAGTCTTCTCAGTGTACAAGAGTAACGTAGAGTTGTAATACCTGATCAGGTTATCCTTTGTTGAATTGGAAGATAAATTTATGTCTGGTTTCCAAAGTGTGCTCTCCTTATGTAAAAATTACAGAGATGGTGAGCCCATCATTCTGAGGAAGGAGCGTGATTTGACTTTATTTTACACCCATAATCTATGCATTGGTTATTCGGTAATTAATAATGCATAGTATTGTATTTAACTCTTTGTTATTCAGGACATAAGCTTAAACATTTGTTTTCTCTTTATTATTCTTTGGCTAACTGACTCTTTGATGGGAAGTTGCTTCTGTTTGCTGCCTCCCTCTTTTTTTTTTTTTTTTTAATTTATTTTAGAGAGCACAAATGCGTGCAGGCATGGGGAGGGGAGGGACAGAGGGAGATGAAGAGGGTCTCAGGCAGACTCCCTTCTGAGTGTGGAGCCCTACTCGGGGCTCGATTCCATGATCCTGAGATCATGACTTGAGCTGAAATCAAGAGTCAGATGCTTAACTGACTGAGCTATCCTTTTTTTTTTAATAGAAGAACCTATGCAACCTTCCACGTAGTGATAAAGTTTGTAGGTGTGGTAAAATATGCATAACATTTATTTTAACCTTTTTTAGGTATGCAGTTCAGTGGTGTTAAGTGCATTCATGGTGTTATATATAACCATCACCACTGTCTATTTCTAGAATTTTTTCAGCCCATACAGAAATTCTATACCCATTAAGCGATAACTCCCCCATTTCCCTCTTGTCTCTGTTCCTCCTAATCTCTATTCTACTTTCTGTCTCTATGAATTTGCTTATTCTAGATACCTCATATAAGTGGAATTATAGACTAATTATGCTTCTTTGTCTGGCTTATTTCATTTAGGGTTATATTTTAAATTTTTATCCATGTTGTGGCATGTATCAAAACTTCCTTTCTTATTATGCCTTAATATACTATCCCATTATATGTATATTTCACATTTTGTTTATTCATTCATTGGTAGACACTTGGGTTGTTTCCATCTTTCAGCTGTTGTGAATAATGCTGCAGTGAACATTGGTGTACATATATCTATTTGAGCCCCAGTTTTTACTTCTTAAGGAGTGGAATAGCTGGGTCCTATGGTAATTCTATGTTAACTTCTTGAGAAAATGTCAAACTTCTCCACAGTGGCTGCACGATTTTAGAGTTAAACTAGATCTGCACTTGATTTCAAATTTTTCTGCATTCTTGTCAACACTTATTCTTTTCATCCTTTTTTTTTTTTTTTTTTGGCCTTAAGTAGTCATCCTAGTGGGTGTGGAGTGGTATCTCATTGTGGTTTTGATATGCATTTCCTTAATGACTAATGATTTTGAGCATATTTTCCTGGGTTTATCTGCCATCTGTGTATCTTCTTTGTTGAAGTGTTTTGCCTGTTTAAAAAAATGGGTTGAATTATAAGATTTCTTGTACTCTAGATACAAATCCTTTGTCAGGATTTGTCAGGAAGGTATTGTTTAATTTTTGTATGGAAAGAAAAGAACCATTCCAATTATTAACAAATTTTTTTTTCCAAATTAAAAGGATCCTTTCATTATTCTGTATCAACAAATAATTTTGTTACTTCTAGTTCAGTTGCCTAATGAAACAGAATTTTAGGATTATGTTTCCCTTGTGAGAGGTAATAACTTAAATCACACTAGAGGATGGAAAGAGAAAAGTTCTGCTTTCTGATAATGTCAGCTCCAGGAGAAGTGTAAAATTACGATTTTGGGTTGTCAGCAAATAAGAATGCTATATTTAAAATTGCTGTGCCTTCCTTTCTAAAATGCCAGATTGTAAGTACATAAAGCATAGCTAACTCCTAATGAAATTCATAGAATTTTCATGACTTTTAAAATTCCAAATCATTATATTTCTTACATATATCTTCCAAATACAAAAGGTGCCCTAAAATTTTTCTTTGTAGACATATCAAGCATTTTTTTTGGAATGCAAATGGGAACATATGGTCTGTCAAAAGATTTTCTCAAATTTATTAATTTTTATGAAAAACAATTTTAAGTATACCTAAATTATAAGTTTTAATAGTTTTAACCTCTTGAAAAAAATTAAATAGCAGAAAACTGCATTAAAAAATTGGACTGTTAGGGCACCTGGGTGGTTCAGTTTGGTTAAGTGTCTGCCTTCTGCTCAGGTCGTGATCTCAGGGTACTAGGATTGAGCCCCGCATCAGGCTCCCTGCTCAGTGCGGGGAGCCTGCTTCTCCTTCTCCCTCTGCTGCTGCCCCTGCTTGTGCGCTTGCACTCTCTCTCTCTCTCTCTGTCAAATAAAAAAATCTTTAAAAAAATCAGACTGTCCCTTTAGGGGCACCTGGGTGGCTCAGTCGGTTAAGTGTCTG
This sequence comes from Ursus maritimus, assembly GCF_017311325.1. Lineage (NCBI taxonomy): Eukaryota > Metazoa > Chordata > Mammalia > Carnivora > Ursidae > Ursus > Ursus maritimus. Next base: position 11,407,770 of record NW_024425786.1, read on the forward strand.
ACTTTGGCTCAGGTCATGATCTCAGGGTCCTGGGATTGAGTCCTGTGGTGGGCTCTGTGCTCAGCAGGGAGTCTCCTCCCTCTGCCCCTCCCCCAGCTCCTGCTTTCTCTCTCTCTCTCTCTCTGTCTCATAAATAAAATCTTTAAAAAAATTAGACTGTCACTTCAAATGGACACACAAAATAATGGGTTTATTTTACCTTCAAGTAAAGATTGTGGAATCATCTCATTTTTTTCATTAAGATCATTTTCACTTAATGAGTTAAATTAAAATGAAATCTGTACAGTAGCTGTTATAATTTTTACTTATACATCTTTAAAGATTTCTAAGTAACATTGAATGACCTTATGTTTAGTAACCTTTTTTAGAATGTAAAAATTCCTTAGACTTCTGAGAGATTCATTTCAGCTGTGTTCTTAAAAGGTGAAAAGTAATTTAGTAAATATTATATTTAAGAAGTGAGAGTATAAAATGGTTAAAACATTTGTTAATTTGGGGGGACCGGGCTGGCTCGGTTGGTATGAGCATGTGACTCTAGATCTCAGGGCTCATGATTTCAAGCCCCACATTGGGTATAGAGTTTACTTTAAAAACTTCTTGTAAATTTTTGCCCCAAGAAAGTAAAATGTGAGTGTAAAAGCCATCTTAAGTGTCACTTTGCAACTCCTCCCACATACATAGATAATGTAAATTGTCTAAAAATAAGAAACATATTTTCAAAAACTGTTCTTAGAAAATTATTGTTATGTAACAATAATATTGGTTTTATTTTTTTCCAGATATGGCCGCGTGGAAAGTGTCAAAATTCTCCCCAAAAGGGGATCTGAAGGAGGAGTGGCTGCCTTTGTGGATTTTGTGGACATCAAAAGTGCACAGAAAGCTCACAACTCCGTCAACAAAATGGGAGATAGAGACCTACGCACGGATTATAATGAACCAGGCACCATTCCGAGTGCTGCTCGGGGATTGGATGATACAGTTTCCATAGCATCTCGTAGTAGAGAGGTTTCTGGGTTCAGAGGAGGTGGTGGAGGGCCTGCTTATGGCCCCCCACCATCACTTCATGCACGAGAAGGACGTTATGAGCGGAGACTTGATGGGTAAGTTCCAAGGTTTCTGTAGGCAGGTATTTTGTATTTGATATGGTGAGAAACAGAAACTCATATTTAGGGGCCCCAGATGGATTTAAAGTTTTGGGCTTTCTCAATGTTTCCTATTTTGGGTTGGAAACGGAAGTGATTTCTATCCCAGTGGCTGGTATCTTGTGGAATCGTAGAGGATATTTCCTGCAGCTGGTTGGATATCTACTCCTGAGATGTAAAATGGTGGAAGATTTTGTATGGCAGTATCATTTTTGGAGTTACCTGTCTTCTAGAATTAATTATTCCTTCTCTTGGATAATCTGAAGGCCTTCCTTGGATATATCTCTGCTATCTGATGGAGCTATTTGGCTACAGATTTTGTGGTTGTACTATTACGGAATATTTCTGGAATATTAGAGCCTACAGATTCTTTTAGAAGTTGATATCTGCTTCTCAGTTTTCACTGCACAAAGTGTACAAACAAATTGGATTGTCACAAAAACCCTAGCAGACCGTAATGATTCAACCGCTTGGATTCTACAAACAATACTTTAATCTGGAAATCTGTACTTGGATGAAGAAGAGTGAAGGCAATGTTTGATTTTTTCCATTTTGGATCTACACAGTTTCCATGTTGGAATTATACTCCTTGATGGAATGGGGGAAAATTGAGATGATGAATGTTTCTAAATCCTGGAATATAGCCATTCTTTTCTAATTGCTGGAATGTATGGAATGTCATGCAGTCAAGATTCCATTAGCCCAGGGGAAGAGGATTACTATTTTGTTTCTTAAGCAAGTTGCTGTCTAATTAAAGGTACTTTAGCCTTGAACACATGGTGACGATCAGTTGTGGATACAGCAATCAAAATTGACTGTGCTGGATGGCTACAAAGGTGAACTAATGGGGAGCAACTGTTCCTTCCTCATTTGGTGGAATCGTAGAGGATATTTCCTCTTCTGTCAGCTGCCTGATTCCTACTTAGGGCTGGAAATTTTTATGAATGTGGATGAATTTATAATTGTCTACTATCTCAAGAAAGAAGTCTGGGGGTTTGAGAGTTACAGTTTGTCTGGGACTGCTTGCTTCCAGTGGAATTATTTTATCTGGTCACTAAGATTTTTTTTCCTTGTGGTTCATCTAAATATCATTTGACACCCTTGCCCATTAAGAAGGTGGATTACCCCCATAAGAGGGGCCAAAATTGGGGAAGTTATGTTCACAATTCTCTCCCTAGATTTAATTGGGATTATAGGTCGTGTTTCCACACTTGGAAAAGGTTGGTATGTCCTGACCTGTGTATATTAGCCCCTCTCCTAACCCAAGTCAAACTCTTTTTTTCCCCCACTAACTCTAGAAGTATTTAGTACTAATAGATAAATCAAAGGATAGCTATTAGATTTCAGCTCTGCTAGCTCTTGTGCCTGCCTTCTGTATCTTCCTAATGGATAAGAACTTTGCATATTTCTAAAATATCAGCTGTAGCCATAATTCTCCTAGAACTATTGCCTATTGCTTCTGTTATATCGTTAATAACAGCTTTTACCAATTAACATTTGATAGGGTGCTAATGAATTATTTGTGAAATTTTCTCTTAAGTCTCAAAGGAAACCCTGTTGTTTGTTAGACATTGAAATATCTGTCCAAATGCCCTAAATGTAGCAAATTTAAAAAGGAGAAAGTTATTTAATACATTTAAATAGGAAAGCTATCACTGAATTTTTTGCCATGCCAGTTGCTTTACGTCATAGCAGCAAAAAGCAAAAATAGCTTAGGAAGGTATGGTTGCTAAGTGAAATGGTGGGTGAAAGTGAAAATTAGTGGAGAGATTTGGATCTATGTATGTATTGGGGACATAGTATTAGTTCTCAGATTTTTGCCAGAAATTCTTCACTGGAAAGATTCTAATTCTTCTGTATCTTTGATTTCTTAATCTTTTGATGGAAGATCAGATCCAAAGATAAGGTTGAGAAGAAACTCAATCTCAAGTTGAGATTCAAGTGATGAAATGGTCTTTTAGGAACTCAGGAAATGAGTTCTGGTTTCCTCCAGAAGTAGAAAATGTTAAGATTTCTTTATGGGATTAGAATTGGTTTTCAATATTAACGTAATTGCATGTGTGTAATGTAATTGAACATGCAACAATTTTTTGTGACCATAAGTTAGCCAATATTCATATCCTACAGAAATATTTTTTTAGGTTAAACCATTGCTAATAGCAACCTTCAAGTACCTTACAGTTCCCAAAGTTGGCTAATTTCATCAGAGGCAGTTTGAGTTCAGCTACAACCTATGAGAATGTATTTCCTGTAAATATTAAGTACAAACATTAACAGGTAGAATCATGGAGTAGTTGCTTTAAAAATTACGTGGAATTTGATAGCACCAGGAGATAAAATAATCTTTATTCTCTAATTAGTTAAATTTACCATAGAATAGCATGTGTCAATCCAGTATTTTGATAACCTAAGTGGTTTTCTTTGTTTTTCTTTTAAGATTCCATTTTTATTATTAAGGGTGATTGTTTGGGCACAGCAGTTTACATAATCTGGTAGTTTTTATAATTACCCAAGAAGTCGAAAGTTAATGAGAAAAAGTTATACTTAAAATTTTTTCTGGACTTCTTTGAAAATGCCCTCTTACTGCTGGGACATACATTGCAATAGGGCTTTCATGTCTGTGTTAAAATGTATCATGGAAATTTTGCCTAAAATTTGTCAAGTAAGTAAAAATTTAGTATATATTTTAATCAAATGGAAGTATAGAAAACTTTGATATTAAAATGACAGTCTCTTATTCCATTGAACTGCGTATGAAAAGGAGATGGTATATGTATATTTCTGTATATAAGCCCGAGCATCTGACTTGCAGAACACTAGTCATGAAAGCCCAGTATACACAATGATTGCTCAGCTGTGAAAATAATTTTTGGAGTCAAGTAAAATGTTAAGCTTGGTAGTGTTTGCTTACTAAGTAGGTTAATGCTGTTTAGAAAATGACCAGTTGCAAAGACAGACAATGCTGAAATGAATGTTTGCATGACTTGCTTTTAGTTTTGCTTGCCCTTTTCTGATTGATTAAATATTTTTCCCCCCCTCCTAAATGCAGGGCTTCAGATAACAGGGAGCGTGCTTATGAACATAGTGCCTATGGACACCATGAACGGGGGACGGGAGGATTTGATCGGACAAGACATTACGATCAGGATTACTATAGAGATCCTCGAGAGCGGACTTTACAACATGGGCTCTATTATACTTCTCGGAGTCGAAGTCCAAACCGTTTTGATGCTCATGACCCCCGATACGAACCTAGGGCTCGGGAGCAGTTTACACTGCCCAGTGTGGTACACAGGGATATCTACAGGGATGATATTACCCGGGAGGTACGAGGCAGAAGGCCAGAGCGGAATTACCAGCACAGCAGGAGTCGCTCACCACATTCATCCCAGTCTAGAAATCAGTCTCCTCAGAGGCTGGCTAGCCAAGCGTCTAGACCTACAAGGTCCCCTAGCGGCAGCGGCTCTAGGAGTAGATCCTCCAGTAGTGATTCAATCAGCAGCAGCAGTAGTACCAGCAGTGACAGGTAGGTTAACAGCCTTTTGTTATAACAGACGAGCTGTTGAATAAAATGTCACAAATTCTCAACAATCAGTGGTAATGATTTGTAGCATAGTAATATTTTTAAAAAGTAAGTAATCTTGGATCATGTATATAACAAGTGAAGAAGCTTTGATTAGTGGGTGGCCATGGAATTCACCATTCTGTCAAGTACCTGAAACTAAGTGATTTGCAAATACTGTTTTGTGCTCCAGATGCTCAATATTAAAATGGCCAAAAGAGGCAGAAAAATGGTAACTTTAGCTGAATCGAAGTAAATCCTGTGCCGCTGAAAATGGGGTCTCTCTTTAAGGTTTTTAATTCCTTGGGTGTATAATGCTAACTTATTTCTATTATTTTGGTTGAAAATTCATAAAAGCCTTTTGTTTAAAGATGTATTGGTGAAATATATTGTTGACACATCTATTATCAATGACTAAATCTACTTTTGGGTACATTTTAACTAATTTTAATGCCAAGGTGATAGCTGATTTATAAACTTTGGTAGAAAAGCTTTCTTTAAATGCAGGTTGTAACTTAGCTGTTCACTAAGGCTGAGTGAGCTAATTTCATTAGTTGTGAATTTTTTTCACAAAGATGGTTTATTCTAAAGATAAAAATAATAATTTGAAGGTAATCTTAACAGGAAACAGCTTAGAAGTTTATCACAGATCTAGGTAGATAGTATAGCTTACTCATTTTATAATCTTGGACAAGTTACTTAAGCTGTCTGTGCCTCAGCTTTCTCATGTTTTGTGAGGATCATGCTTTAAAGTTATTGTGAAGATTAAAATTAAAAAATGCATTTAAGTGCTTAGCTTGATACCCATATATATTACATGCTGCCTTTAATAATTGCTAGCTATTATTATTACTGCTTCAGTTGTTGGTAGTCTTTAACCATTCCCCGTTTCCAGTTATTGTTACTCAACCTATTTATGTCAGATATCCTAGTTTTATATTTGGATGATGTGTATTTTAAATTTATGGGATACAAAATTTTTTGACCTGATTAAAATGCCCAGATTATTTTTCTTTAGTATTGCCTGCTTAGAATTAATTTAAGAAAAGTAAATGATCATGTAATTGGGGAAAATTGTGTTCCGGCTCTAGTGTTGCAGCTCTGTGACATGGATGAAAACCCTTAACCTCTCATGATTTTATTTGATATATTGTCAAGTTAGATGATTGACAAGATTCATTTGAATTCTATAAGCTGATTATAAAGTCTTATCACGTCCTACTTTCTCCTACATAGAATTAAGGTACTCAAGTTTTAGTCTTTTTTCCCCTAAACCTACCTCATTAAAGGGATGCAGTAGCATTCCATTGTGTCAAAACTTATTGAAAAGCCAACCAATTATGGAAGTGTTAAAGTTGGAGAAACATGACACAGGGCCTTCAGGATGGCATTGTGCTTTGGTGGGAGTGATAGTGGTTTGGGATCTGGCCCTTAGCATTGTAAGCTCAAAAACTTGAAGCCAGAGGCCATCTGATGAATTTGATGGAGCTAATCCTTGTGTATGTAATCTAAAGGAATGGTTATATGCTTCTGAATATTTACAGTCCAAAAGATAACTCAAAAAGGCAGGATAAACTTAGAAAAATGGGGACTAAATTACAGTTGTTGAAGCTATTTCCTCTTCTGTCAGCTACCTGATTCATGCTTAGGGCTGGAAGTTTTTATGATTTAGGGCTATAAAGGCTGTTATGTAGGACTTTAACAAGAAGAGCTGAGTTTTAGGCAGGGAACATTGTGGGTTGAAGGAACAACCTAAAGGGGTACAAATGGAAGAATGTTTTGTGAACAGCACATAATTTAGAATGACTTAACCACGATAATGATTTTGGGTTTGGTTTTTTATGCAGAGATGAGTGGTTGAAAGATTTTGAGAAGGGAGAGTTTGTTGCGATCTGTGCTTTAGAAAGGCATCTGGTGACTTAGAATAGGAAAGACAGAGATTGTGGTGAGGAGGCTATTTCAGTAGCTTGGAGAAGGAAGTCTTGGACTCTGAGAATGCCTAACTTTGGACAAGTGGGAAAGACATTACGTTAATAATCAGATTATGTTGATTTGTGAGAAACAGAATGAACTTTCTGGAGATGGGACTGAGTGACTGGCCTTTCAATGCTGTCCTGTAAGAATAGGACCAGGTCTTCCTTTGTGCACACCATAGAGCCTAGCATACTGTCTTTCTCAAAGTACGTGTTCAATAAATAGTTGAAATATTTAGATACAGTTCTTAGTTAAAAAGCAAAATTGATGTAAATAGCTAAAAGATTTGGCCATTATATATGATTGAAGCAAGTACGAGAAAAAAAATCTTTGTGTGTGCAGAGCATACCCATTATTCCTCGGTTCAGCCTCCCTTTTATCAGATGTCCTCTTTTCCTTGACTATGATGTTGACCTCAGAGTGTAATATTTTGGGATGTTATGTAGGTTCAGAATGTTCAGTTTCCTTTTGGAGGAAATAAGTTCTTTTTTGTCATCTTTAAAACTTTATGACTGTGAAACTATGACCTTCCAAATTCTTTAAAAATGTTTCAAATGATCATCTTATAGTAGATAAAATATAGCTTGGTTCTAGCTGTAGAAACAAGCTTGTATTCTGTCTGCATGACTGACTGGGAAGTTAATCACCTTCCATCCCCCTTAATTGTTGGAGCTTTGGTGAACAGACTTCTAGCAGTGCATTTCCAATGAGTAAACATGGGATTGGTAGCAGTCTGGTTGTGAACTCTTTATAAATGACATACCTACAGTTTCTGCATAACCGTTCTTAGTATTTAACTGGTGAGAACTGGGCCTCTATGGTATAAACTTTCCTGTGTGCAGCTCTAGGGTGCTGTCTCTTTTTGCCATGGTTTAGGGAGTCACTTTTCCTTTCAACAGAAAATTTTAAATGCATATATTCCACAAAAGTATTTATTTTAAAAGCCCTGATTGGAGTTGAACATATTTTATTTCTGTAGTTTCCTGTCATTGGGTTTCTTTTTCCTGTCATGTTAATGAATTTTCTGTATACAGGTTAAAGGAATTGAAGAATTTATTGAATTTAAATTAGTTCATAAGCTTTCCTTGATAAAGTAGTTTTTTGATTGTACTTTGTTTCCCAGTTGTTTACTTTGATCACACCCAAAGGTGATTGGGCTGGCTTAGGGTCCCTGAACTTGGATAGGGAAAATTACATCTTTTCATTAGTAACCTGTAACTGAAATTAAGTATTGCTTCCCATTATGAAAGTAGGCAACAAAAAACAGTAGTAACGACAGTATGAGTTACATTGTTACCAGTAAAATCCACAGGTAATTTATTATTATAGTTGCAGATACCTCAAAATGGGGTTTCGAATCATCATTACTGAGAAGTAGTTACTAATCTCAATGTTAAGTATTGTAATTAAATGGGTTTTTTTGGGGGTAATTTAATGTTAATGAAAACATATCACAAAAATTTAAATAATAACTGTGTCAATATAATTGGTTTCCCTTTTATTCCCATTTATTTTACTTCATGCATTTAGAAACATTATTCTGAAAAGTGGTGCACAGACTTCACCAGATTGCTGAAAAGATATCCTGGCAGTTAGTCCTTGATTCTATACCCTAGAGAGGTTTACTGAATGAATGGGGAAGAAGTGGTTGAAAGAGTAAAGGGAGAGAGTTGAGACTTGGATAATCCTAAACCTGTTCTTATTCCATTCCCTCCTATTCAATAGGTTTCTTCTCTAAATCTCTTTTTAGTCTAAAGTTAACTTTTGAGTTTACATTCAGCCATCTATTTAACAAATATTGTGTTTTTGTGTGCACCAAATTTATGATGTAAGGTAGGTTGTATGGAGCCCCAAGAATAGAACTAGTTTGTTTATTTATTTTTATTATTTTTTAAAGTTTATTACTACTGTTCTTTTTTGGTAATCCTACATCTAGTGTGGGGCTTGAACTCTCCACCCCGAGATCAAGAGTCAACATGCTCTTCTGACTCAGCCAGCCAGGCGCACTACAAATAGAACTAGTTTATTTTTTATTTTTTTTTTTTTTTTTAAAGATTTTTTATTTATTTATTTGACAGAGATAGAGACAGCCAGCGAGAGAGGGAACACAAGCAGGGGGAGTGGGAGAGGAAGAAGCAGGCTCATAGCTGAAGAGCCTGATGTGGGGCTCGATCCCAGAACGCCGGGATCACGCCCTGAGCCGAAGGCAGGCGCCCAACCGCTGTGCCACCCAGGCGCCCCTAGAACTAGTTTAGATTAAACATTTGCAATGGCTAAGTTAAAACAGAGAAAAAAAACTACATATGTGTCTAAGAGCCAACATGTATTTATATTAATCTGGGTGTCTGTGGCTAGTTCATCTTTCCAGCTTTCCAAAAGCAGCCTCATCTCCCTTAAAAGTTTTTTGGGCTGTGGTCATCCTTTTCCTTTGTTCTTCTGAACCCTGTTGGTTTGTCTGTCTAAATATGTCTGGTAACTACAGAGTTTTATTCTCACAAAAATAGGTCTTTAGGTGGAAGCAGATGAATGTAGTAATAAGCAAAGATAACTACATGAAAATAACTGTAGTTAGTGACATTTCGTTGTCTCTTTGTGGCTTTTGGTAAACCCTGTGACATTAAATCATGCTTTGTTACCTGTTTGAATAACTCAGAATTCCTTTTCTTTTCTTTCTTTTCTTTTTTTTTTTTTTTTGAGAGAGCGAGCGAGCAAGAGCACATGCGAGCGTGGGGAGGGACAGAGGGAGAAGGAGGTAGAATCTCAAGCAGACTCCCCACTAAGCATGGAGCCCAACGCGGCTCTCAGTCTCACAACCCCGGGATCTTGATCTGATCGGAAATCAAGAGTTGGACGCTTAACCAACCTGAGCCACCCAGGAGCCCTGAATCAGAATTTAGAGCAAGCTTTCTCCATACAGATTTTTAAAATTATAGTAAGTTGATATAGAAAATATTTGATGAAATTTCATGTTTTTTGGCATAGTTAATAATTATATTACTAGATTTTCTTTTATACTGGCATGGTTGGAAGATTTTTTTTAAAGTAGGCTCCATGCCCAATGTGGGACTTAAACTCATGACCCTGAGATCAAGAGTTGCATGCTCTACCGACTGAGCAGCCAGGCGCCGCATAGTTGAAAGATTTAAGGAAGAGGCTTGGGAACAGGGAGGGGTGGGGGGAGAGACACAGACAGACAGATACTCTCTCTTTCTTACTTCCAGGGCAGGAAAACTGACATGTGAAGTAGCCTTTTTGGTGTTTATTTAAAGTAACAAGAAAAGCAGATGGAACTTCCAGTAATCCACCTTTTCAACACTGATGCTCTATTAAGATACGGTGTGATTTATGCTACAGCCCCTCTCTTGTTTAATCTTAGATTTGCAATTAGAATAGTTTACTTATTGAAAGGGAAATGAAAAATACTTCATTAAAAAAAAATTTTTTTTTTAAATTTTATTTGAGAGAGAGAGACCAAGGTAGAGAAAACATGAGTGGAGGAGGGAGGGGCAGAGGGAAAGGGACAAGCAGGCTCCCTGCTGAGCAGGGGGGGGACTGGATCCCAAGACCCCGGAATCATGACCTGAGTGCAAGGCAGATAGATGCTTAACTGACTGAGCCACCCAGGTGCCCCTGAAAAATACTTCTTATTGCTAGTAGTAGTTGTAGAACTTGTTTGTATATTTCTTTTACATTTTTGGAGCAGATTATATCAGAGTTGACCATAACCCTACTCATTTTCTTTTTAATGATAGACAATTTAAGATTATTTTACCTGAATTATGTTTAAACAGTAATTAGCATATTGAACAGATTCTGGATTCTTAAAACAGATATAGTTAAAAGGAATCTAATGAGCATTTTTTTTCTATAAAGACCAGTCATTTTGTGAACAATCAAGACATTATAGATTATAGTTTCCTAGGGGGGGAATTTTATTCAACTACCCTTTTGTCTATTTTTTCAAGAGGAGGTTTGCAGTTATTTGTTTAAGGAGAGAGAACTTCCTTTCAGGTTCATGTAGAAAATTTTCCAGGCAACCCTCTTAGGTCCCCTCCCTCTTTGGGAGCTTTGTAGTATTGCTCATTAAACTGTGCTTTACTATCACTCATTAAAAAAAAAGAAAAAAGAAAGAAAAGAAAAATTTCCAAAATTGCTGTCCTCTTGTAGGCTTGTGAAAGATTATGGATGAGGCTGGTAAGGTGAGAGGGAAGCCATTGGGATTAGTGGTGTTATGGGTAGCAAAGTGACCGTGTACCTTCCATTTCTCTTATTTTACAAGTATGCTATTTAGAATGTTGATTTGGGGAAGGAACACTCATTTTATTACCTGACTACACGATTTGCTATGATACATGTAATGTGCTGGAAACTGTCAGATATGGAAGTAGTTTTAATACATGTATGAAGTAAAAAGTCAGTGGGTTTTTTAAAGGTTTTGTTTTTTTAATGGGGCCCCTGGGTAGCGCAGTTGTTAAGCGTCTGCCTTTGGTTCAGGGCATGATCCTGGAGTTCTGGGATCAAGCCCCACATCAGGCTCCTCTGCTAGGAGCCTGGCTTCTTCCTCTCCCACTCCCCCTGCTTGTGTTCTCTCTCTTGCTGGCTGTCTCTGTCAAATAAATAAGATCTTAAAAAAAAATAATAAAGATTTTATTTTTTTAAGATCTTATTTATTTGAGATAGAACATGAGCAGGAGGAGAGGGGCAGAGGGAGAGGAGGAGTGAGAAGCAGACTCCCTAGGGGCTCCATTCCCTGACCCTGGGATCATGACCTGAGCTGAAGGCAGACGCTTAACCAGCTGAGCCACTGGGCGCTCCCAAAGATTTTATTTTTAAGTAACCTTTATGCCCAACATGGGGCTCAAACTCATGACCCTGAGATCAAGAGTTGCATGCTCCAGTGACTGAGCCAGCCAGATGCCCAAAAGTCAGTTTTTTTTAAGTGTTAAAGGAATTAATAATTAGCGGTTTGTTGGTGATTGATGTAATGTTTAATCCTAAAAACACATCTGTGTGAGTTTTTAATTCTGAAGTGATCACTTACCGATAATAATGAATAGGCAAATAATTTCTGGATTTAGTTGGAAATAAAATTTGGTTTTGTTGCACTGTGATTCTTTATTCTTAGATATATTTAGGGCATAAAAATAGTTTGTATTCCTTTTTTTAACAGAAGAAAGTCACTACCACTAAAAGTAATGCCTTTTAATCTCAGGGAAAAAATGATACAACAAATCATACTATATTTGGGAAATTGGTGTTTAGAATTTTTTTTTTCCCTAGCTCTTCTGTTTGTAGCTGCGTAGGATTGAAGTGAGAGTAGAAATTAAGTTGGTTTTATTGCGTAATACCAACCTTTCTCCTCTTTGCTACTGTTTATACCTGTCAGTTTGAGATGAATCACTTAAATTGAAAAGAGATTTTTTTTTTCCTTTGAGTGTGTAAAGAGAAGATACCTATGCACAGAAACCATTGAAACATAAACTATGCTAAATTTAAAAATAGACGATTAGATGTTTAATGATTTGGGGATAACTGGTGAAGTGTACGTTTTGGGAGCATTCAGAGGACTTTGAAGTAGGAACAGTAAAGGTTTATGTAAGCCTTTAAGAAGCCAAAGTCAAGGATAATAAATATTCTTAGGAGGGATGTTTCTTTATCTTTTGCTCCCTTCATATAAAATGAAAATATTTGCATGCTTATTTTAAGCCTAAGTAAAATACCATTTTAATGCATTTTAAATAGCTGATTTATTTCTGGGTTTCACAACCATTCTTAGCCTGTTTTATTATTTTGCACTTCTGCCTCATTTTTACTTTTTTAGACAGCTGAAATTATCTTAGATTTTAAAAGGAAGACTGTCTTGTAAAAGTCAGTATTGTAAATAAAATGTATTCATTGCTCTATTTCCAACCATTAAATAAAGTTTTAATCTTGAAATTTGTAACTCTTATTTGTGATGAAATAAGTCATCTAGTGGTTTCATTGACTTTATGATTATTCTCCTTGAAATATTGGTATCTAAGTTTTTTTTTCATAGAAAATTTATTTTTTCTTTATTTTATTGAAGTACGGTTGACAGTTATCAAAGTTCTTTAAAAAGCTACCTACCTGGAGGGAGAAGGGTTGGAGGGACAAAACGAGAACAGCAAGCATATTAGTGTGTCTGCAATCCTGGAGAAAACGATTAGATTTAAAATTCACAAAGTCTCCCCATATTTTGAGTAGCTCCCTTAACTATCATTATTTTCCAGAAGAAGGAATATTTGTTCATTCCCTCTTAAATCAGTTTTGGGGCTGTTGAGCAACATGGAATAAACGTTTCCCAGTGTGTGCTTTGGAGAATACACCCCAATGAGAGAGAGAGAGAGAGAGAGAGAGAGAGAGAGTGTGTGTGTGTGTGTGTGTGTGTGTGTATGTATGTATTAGTAGTAGTATCTTTTTACCATTCCCACCATCAGTTGAAGACCCTTCATTTTTGAAGCACATTCCTTGCTAGGCTCTGTATAGTTTATTTATACACAACCTTCTCTCTTTTGGGGTCATTTTAGCTAGCCAAGACTTTTTAATGCTAAATATGGAAAATGGAGGTGTTTGCTTTCTGATTGCTCTAATGGGCTTGAACTTCCATTGTGGAGATCCATAAATAGATCTATTTCCTTTCTGGTTTTCCTCTTTTTTGTCAAGTACAAGCATTCTCAGTAAGGCTTTCCATAGGTAATAGGTGGTGTCAGCATTAGGGTTCTGTATGGAATAGGCAGTTTTGCAAACAAGTGCTGGGCTGATCATATTTGCTCTGTACGGAGAATCCGGCTTTCACTTGAGATCCCCTGCTGCTAGGGAACTGAGAACAAGGTAGACTTAACGCTCAGAGCAAATGAGGAGAGCTCATTGTGTGCCGCCACGGCAGCCAGTGTGTCTGAATATGTGGGGAAAGCTAAGAACTGCTTGTTTGTGAGTCAAACCAGCCTAAACTGGAATCATCCAGTTTGAGTTGGCCGCTTGCCACCTCCCAGAGGCTTCCTTATTTTGCCAGAGTTTCTGCCCAGCCCTTAGCCCAGGGGTGGGGCGGGGACCAGGCAGGCCCCTGAGCTGGGACTGGGCAGGCAGTGGGGAGGAGCAGGCTGTGAAGTGGCTGCCAGTTAACCCCAGTTCGTTCCTAGGGGGAGGCATTTATCAGATACTTAAGTAAGGAGTTTTAAGACTGAAAGCTGGTGTGAACTCTGCTATTTCCAGTGCATCTTTACTCGTTACTCCCTTGCTTTTTGTTTTCTGTCCTTTAAAAGCCAAGGCTTGAAAAACAGCGTCTGCCACCATTGCTTGGGTAGATAATAACATGGTTTGCACTTGGTGATAAAGAATTTATTACCAAAAATTTGGGGTACTTGGATGGCTCCATCAGTTGAGTCTCAGATTCTTGATTTTGGCTCAGGTCTTGATCTCGGGGTCATGAGATCCCACCCTGTGTCAGGCTCCGCTCTCAGCCCTGAGTGGGCTGGAGATTCTCTCTCCCTCTTTCTCTCTCTCTCTGCTCCTCCCCCGTGCTTGTGCTCTCCTTCCTTCCTTCTCTCCATCTCTTGCTCTCAAATAAATTTTAAAAAACTTAAAGAATTTGTTACCAAAAATGTATTTTACTAATTTCCAAAGTTCCCCAGGAATTTTGCTTTTAGTTAAATTAGTCTGTTTGAAGTGACAGACTGTCACTCCCTTACCCTTTTTCATTCTTTCCATTTGGGTTGTGCTGGGGTTTGTTTTGGTTTGATTGTTAGATGGAAGAAATGAAAATAGATTTGGGGGTAAACTTGTGACTCCATGTCTTGTGAGTTTTAATTTTGAAGTAAATTTTTTTTTGAAGTGAATTTTTTAAACGTTACTTTCAGACTAACAAAAAGTAATTCAGATTAAAATCCTAAACAACAGATTTTAAAATTAAAAGAACTGTACTGAATTTTGTTTGACTTGGAGGCAAACTCTTTTAAAAAAATATTATGCTTAAATTGCAAATTGTTAGTGTCATGGCTACTTTGTGCATATAAAGAACCTCTTAGCTTTTCCTCTTTGAGAAATAAGGGAATTAAGTGATTAAACATGGCCTAATTCCTGATCAGAGAACACCCAGAAGTCACTAAGCCACAAATTAAAGCCTCAAATAAAAGAGTACATTTATTTTTGTCTTTCTGGTTGCCAGGGCTGTATAGAAAATGGAAATTTCCATAACCTTGCTTATGTTTCAGACTTTTGGAATGAGATTGAAACCTCTGTTAGTCTTTTTTACTTATGGTAGAAGTTTATTCAGAGCAGTTTTGGTGTTCTTCTCTTTTATCTTTTTTGAGTTGTTTACATTTGGAGGTCATTCTCAGAAACCGTGGTATAATTTCACCCTGCCCTGAATAAGGGATCATCCATCACAGATATAAAGGAAAATGTGGTAATCTTATTTTAAACATTACCATTTTCTGAAGCTCAGAAATAGCCAAGATTTTATTGCAGGTACCTTCCCCTAATTTTTTTTTTTTCAGTCTGTGTCTTATAAACTAAATGATTGCCTTTATTTATAAAGGGAAGTTTTGTGATTGCTTCTCTTGTGAGAAAATAGAGCACTCTCTGGTAATTTATTTACTTAAATCATGTGGTCATTCATTAAATTATATGCTATTAGAGTTTACTGTTGTAGAAATTGTATGAAGTGACCTCTATCGAACATCTTCCTAAATCCACTTTTTGAATAGATGAATTTCTTTCCAGATCGACAAAATATTAAGTGAAATTTACAGATTCTATTTATTTAAAGATTCTATTTCTTTATTTGAGAGATAGAGCACACATGTGAGCAAGGTGAGGGGCAGAGGGGGAAAGAGACTCTCAAGCAGACTCGACGCTGAGCTCAGAGGCTCCATCCCATGACCCCGAGATCATGACCTGAGCGAAAACCGAGAGTTGGACGCTCAACCGACTGGGCCACCTAAGTGCCCCTAATGAAATACATTTTAAGATTAACTTTGCAAAATAGAGTTGGTTTCTCCCAAGAATCTGAGTCATACTCTAAAAATTTTTCTTGGTATAGATGAGGAAATTAGAAGAACTATATGCTACCATGTGGGTAGTAAAATATATTCATAGAATAAGGTGGGAAAACATTATATATATATAGTTCAATAAAATAAAGTTGGACATTGTTAGAATTTGGCTGAGTAACTATTGAGTTTTTCTTAATGTCACTAAATTAAAAACTTTTTTTGGGGGGGGGCGCCTGGGTGGGGCAGTCGTTAAGCGTCTGCCTTCTGCTCAGGGCATGATCTCAGAGTTCTGGGATCGAGCCCCGTATCAGGCTCCTCCGCTGGGAGCCTGCTTCTTCCTCTCCCACTCCCCCTGGTTGTATTCCCTCTCTCACTGGCTGTCTCTCTCTCTCTCAAATAAATAAATAAAATCTTTAAAAAAAAAAACAAAAACTTTTTTTTTTTTTAAAGATTTTATTTTATTTGAGAGAGAGAGTGCACAAGCCAAGGGGAAAGGGAGAAGGAGAAGCAGGGAGCCCAATGTGGGGTAGATCCCAGGATCCTGGGATCATGACCTGAGCGGAAGGGAAACGCTTAACTGAATGAGCCACCCAGGCACCCCTAAAAACTTAAAAAAAAAAAAAACTTGTGTGAATTGTTGGTATAATCCTAAACAAGGGGTGGGTGGGTATTTTTTTGTTATAAATCATCAATAAAGATAGTTTTTGAAGTATAAAGTGGTAGGTACCCTGGAACTAAGGTCCACTTTTTCTGTTAATTTTGTACTTTCCCTCCCTCCTTCCCTCCCTCCCTCCCTCCCTTCCTTCCTTTTTCTTCTTTTTCTTTCTTTCTCTCTCCCTCTCTTGAGAGAGAGAGTATGAGCAAGGGGGAGAGGAAGAAGTAGACTCCTGCTGAGCAGGGAGCCCAGTGTGGGGCTTGATCCCAGGACTCTGGGATCATGACCTGAGCTGAAGGCAGACTTAACTGACTGAGCCACCCAAGCGTCCCTAATTCTGTACTTTTAAAGTGGAAATTTATGCCTTTAAGAATCATTTTGCTTACTTGTTGGAGCTATCTGGAATTACAATGAGAAATATTTGTTGCTTTATCAAGATAACACCCTGGCATTAGTTTTTTATAATGATTTTTATATATACTATAACAATTATTTTAAAATTAAACCTCTGAAGTGTGGGGAATCTGGGTGGCTCAGTCGGTTAAGTGTCTGAATCTTGGTTTTGGCTTAGGTCATGATCTCAAGGTGTGAGATCGAGCCCCACATCCAGCTCCGAGCTCAGCATGGCATCTACTTGAGATTCCCTCTCTCTCCCCGCTCTGCCTACCCCTGCTCTCGCTCGCTCTCTCGAATAAGTAAGTCTTTAGAGGTTTGTTTGTTTTTTTTTTTTTTAAAGTGTGATCTGTCATGAATGGCATTTCTCTTTAAGGATTCTCATGGCTTTAACATGGGGTCTTTTTTTTTTTTTTTAAGATTTTTTTTTTTATTAAAGATTTTATTTATTAGAATAAGTAGTGGGGAGGGGCTGAGGGAGAGAGAGAGAGAGAGAAAGAGGCAGGCTTTTGGCTGAGCAGAGAGCCCAACACAGGGCTCGATCCCAGGACCCTGGGATCATGACCTGAGCCGAAGGCAGAGGCTTAACCGACTGAGCTACCCAGGTGCCCCTTAACATGGTCTCTTATTGAACAGCTGATATGTTTGTTTCTTGAGGAGCTTTTTGTTTCTATAACTAGGTTGTTCAGTACTGTCCACTGGCCACATGTGGCTATTGAACACTTGAAATTTGGCTAGTCTTTGCACCAGTACTGATCTTTGCTATAACCTAACAGCAGGGCAAACCTCAAAAACATGCTAAGTGAAAGAAGCCAGTACAAAAGGCCACATACTATATGATTCTATTTATATGAAATATCCAGATAAGGTGAATTTATATAGACACAAAGTGGATTAGTTATTGTCTAGAAATGGGGGTAGAAAAGAATGGGGAGTGAGTGCTAATAGGTATGAGGTTTCTTTTTGGGGTGATGCAAATGTACTTAAGTTATATTATGATTGTATAACTCCATAAATATAGTAAAAATCATTAACCGTATACTTTTAAATGGGTTGCTTTTCTGGTATGAAAGTATATCTTAATAGAGCTATTAAAAATACACACTGAATTTTGATAATGTAGCAAAAAGAGTATTAGTAATTTTTATGTTGACTGCATATTAATATTTTGAGTATATTTCATCAGATATATTATTAAAATTCACCTGTTTCTTTTTACTTTTTAAAAGTGTGACTACTTGAAAGTTTCAGACTTTTGGTTTGTATTAAACTTCTGTTGGATAGCACTGTTCGAGAATCAAGCACTATTAAGATTGTAATGTCATGAAGTAATTTGTGCATCTGTTTAATGCTTTTCATTTTGTTTAAAGGAAAACAGAATACATTCTTTTTATTTTAATTGCAAGACCCTTCTATTCTCTTTGCAGTTGTGGATTAATAGAAAAGGTTCTTGGGACTCGTGAGCCTCAAGTACAGACTGAACTACTTCCAGATTCCATCTTACACAGATTTCGTATTGGTCAGGCTAAAGTGCATGTTGATTTCTAGGGTGGCGAAGGGAATATTTCAGCTTTTGAAAAACTTAAATATCTAAGCCTCCAAATAGTTTAATTCCGCAAAAAGAAAATTAAATCATTTTAACCAGGGTAATTTTTTTATAATTAAAAAAAAACCCTTAAGCTGAAAGTAAGATTTAAGTGAAGTTTAACTTTGGTTAGAGGGTTAAAATGTATTAATATACAGTAGAATTCTGGTGTTGGAATTAGAATAAGACTATTTAATGGCTACAGTGTTGCTTCTAGACAAGATTTCTGTAACCAAAACTTTTTTTTTTGTTTGTTCGTTTTTTTAATTTAAATTTTAGTTAACCCACAATGTTTGTTTCTGGAGTAGAATTCAGTGTTGAATTTTGTGATTCTTTGAACGTCATTTTCAGTGGTAGAGGGAAGCAAAGGGAAACAAACCAGCCTACTGAATGTGCTTTGTCATGGTGGTTGGAGCCATTTGGACTGTAGCTTCGAGTTTGTTTCCACTGGAAGAAACTGCAGGAGTTGTTTAAGCAGGGCTTTAGGCTGGAGTTTCGGAGTGAGTAATTTGAAGTCATTTATAAATAAATAAACAAGTGCACCAAATAGTAGATGGCTTTAGGTTTCCTGCTGGGGAATTCGGTGCCCTTCTAACCTCTTGGGTCTGGAACTGCCTTAACAGAGTTCAGAAGTGGGAAATAGCAGATGACTTTTTTATTCTGGATAGGAAGGAGATGTAATTAGCACCAAAGTTCAGTTGGAAGAAGGCAGAACTCAAAGTTCAAATTTACTTGTGGGTTTGGTAAAGGTTACAGCAGTTGTCCATAACCACTTGGAATAAAAAATACTATGGTTTCACTTCATCTGTAGGCTTTTTTGGTTTATGCGTTTTGAAACATTCTGGTTGTTCAAACAAGGAATACATCTGATTTTATATACTGCGTGTGGTTAAGGGAATGAGAAAATCCCACTGTATTATAATTGACGGTTTAGATTTCCTCTCAGTTTGTCCCTTGAGTAAGACATCCCATGGGTGTTCTAAAGGCTTTGCTGCCATACAGGATTTCTTGTTCCTTAGGCGGACATGTTATATCTGCTTATAACTTTCAGGGATAATGCGTGTTTGATGCTTTTTGCTTTGAGTTACTTGAATAGCAGGTTTTCTGACTCTTAAGGGTTTGCCAGGAATATAATGACTCCAATGAGCCTAGGCTCTTTGGAATTTAAGCCAAAAGTAATTCTAAGGCATGGTGTTTTGGACACAGTGACAGTATGTAGAAAGATAAGTTTTTTACACCCACTATGAAGTATGTACTTAGCAGAATCTGTCTGTAGCAGAATCGAATCACATATGGGCTCCACACCTTCACCCCCTAAAACGTGAACATAAAATGGTAATCAGCACTCTGTGACTAGGTATCTGCTAGTTCGTCGTCTTAAAATTCTTTTTTTTTTTTTTAAAGATTTTATTTATTTATTTGACAGAGATAGAGACAGCCAGCGAGAGAGGGAACACAAGCAGGGGGAGTGGGAGAGGAAGAAGCAGGCTCATAGCGGAGGAGCCTGATGTGGGGCTCGATCCCATAACACCGGGATCACGCCCTGAGCCGAAGGCGGACGCTTAACCGCTGTGCCACCCAGGCGCCCCTAGTTCATTTATTTTTTAAGAAGAATTTATTTTTGAAAAAAAATTTTAGCCTTTTTTTTTTTCTAAGATTTTTAAAAATTTATTTGTCACAGAGAGAGTGCATGCACAAGCAGGAGGAGTGGCAGGCAGAGGGAGAAGCAGGCTTCTGCTGAGCAAGTAGCTTGATGGCGGGGCTCCATCCCAGGGTCCTAGGATCATGACCGGAGCCAAAGGCAGATGCCCAACCAACTGAGCCACCCAGGCGTCCCTGAATGATGATGTTGTTGTTGTTCTTGTTGTTTTTATTCCAAAGTAATCCCTACCCCAACGTGGGGCTTGAATTCAGAACCCTGAGATCAAGAGTCACATGCTCCACTGACTGAGCCAGCCAGGCGCCCCCTTAGTAATTGTTTAATAAGAGTACAGTCTCTTTCCATTTTTGCTTTTATTAAAACAATAAGTTTTGAAAGCTTCAAATATATGTTTAAAGATTTTATTTATTTATTTGAGAGACCGAGAGAGCATGAGCAGGGGGAGAGGCAGATGGAGAGGGAGAGGGAGACTTCCCTGCTGGCTCGATCCCAGGACCCACCCAGGTGCCCCCATTCTCACCATTTTAAAGTATACAGTTCAGTGGCACTAAGTACATTTACTTTGTTGTGCAGTCATCACCACCAACCATCTCCAGAGCTTTTTCTTCTCAGACAAAAACTGTACTCATTAAAACATAGGGATGCCTGGGGTGGCTTAGTTGGTTAAGCCTCTGCCTCTTTATCTCAGTTCAGGTCTTGATCTCAGGGTGGTGAGTTCAAGCCCTGTGTGTGCACCCAGTGTGGAGCCTATTTAAAAACAGAATAAAACAAACAAAGTTGCCCCTAGTCCCTTGGTAACTACTGCTTTATTTTTTGTCTCTACAGAATTTGACTACTCAAGGTACCTCATATAAATGAAATCATACAATATCAGTCCTTTAGCATCTGGCTTGTATTTCATTTAACATGTTTCAAAGATTCATCCATGTTGTAGCATATGACAGAATTTCCTCCCTTTTTAAGACTGAATAATATTCCTTCAGATTTGGGGGGGGGGTAAACTTTAATTATCCAGCACTCATCCTATAGATTAACTATTTCCATGTTCCTTTTACTTAACACCATCCAAAGACAGTAAGTAATAAACTTAAAAAACTTTAACTGTAGCTGTAATTGCGTCCCAGAGAGTTACCTGTACTTAATCTTTTGTGAGGCAGCTAATCACATACAGCATATTTAAGCTCAATTTTAAAAGCCATGTTTTCTGCCAGATTCTTTTAAAGTGTCTTTAGTGATTTTGTTTTTCCGTCATATATGTAAACTCTTGAATTTCAGAAGAGGAAGATAAATAAAACCAATTATTCTAATTATTGTGGTTGAATTTGCTACCACTTTAGTGACCATGAGCACTAAACCTATTTAGTATTAATCTTACCTACCTGTAAAATGGACCCAGGGGGTGCCTGGGTGGCTCAGTTGGTTAAGTATCAACTCTTGATTTCAGCCTGGGTCATGATCTCAGGGTCGTGGGTTCGAGCCCCACATTGGGCTCCATGCTCAGTGCAGAGTTTGCTTGAGACTCTCTCTCTCTCTCCCTCTCCCCCTCATCCTACTTGCTCACACACATGCGTGCTCTTTCTCTCTAAAATAAATAAATGCATCTTTTAAAAAAGTGACCCCAGTACTTTTCTAAGCTTTAGACATGCTTGATATTTATAAACGCTCATAGTTAAAGACTAGATGCGAACTAGAACTCAAGAAAAGTTAACTTCTGAGCTGTATACTTTCTGCTAAACTTAGAAATCCTTAGGAAATAAATTATTAATTTTTTATGTCAGCAATAAAAGCTGATTGAAGTAAAAAGCAAAATTACGGCAGGTAGAATATGTTTCTCTTTCTGCTTCTACCTTTGTCTAATAAAAATCTGTTGACCAAAATAAAATTGTAGTTAAAATATTGGCTTCAGGGGCTCCTGGGTGGCTCAGTTGTTAAGCGTCTGCCTTCAGCTCAGGGCGTGATCCCGGAGTTCTGGGATCGAGCCCCACATCAGGCTCCTCCGCTGGGAGCCTGCTTCTTCTTCTCCCACTCCCCCTGCTTGTGTTCCCTCTCTCGCTGGCTGTCTCTCTCTCTGTCAAATAAATAAAATCTTTAAAAAAATAAAAATAAAAAATAAAATATTGGCTTCATAATAAAAAATACAATTTCACTCTTTAATGTATCAGTAGTTTCAGTATCCCAAATTTAAAGAATTTAGACAACTTTTCATTACCTTTGACTCTGAAGAGCTTAATTTATCATTTATACAGTAGAGCTTACAGTGTTTTCCCCATATCTTTCGCAGTAGTTGCAGAATCACTAGTTAGAGCTAACTCCTTTCTCTGAAATAATTCTGAGGAACTATACCTGGATAAACCAGGTTGTGAGACCCTTTGATTTAGCAGAGCCTTATTGACAGAAAGCAGCAGGAATCCTGTTTCATTGACTGGTTTGGAATCTCTCATGTTTTTCTAAGGTGCAAAGAGAAGAACTGTTCACTTAGTATTTTACTTTGTAGGTCCTGTGTGTGGGGGGGGGGGCAAAATAACATAAAATTTACCATTTTAACCTTTTTTTAAGAAAGTAATCTCTCTCCAACATGGAGCTTGAACTTGCAAGCCCGAGATCAAGACTTGCATGCTTTACTGACTGAGCTAGCCAGGCGCTCCCCATTTTAACCATTTTTAAGTGTTTATAGTTCATTGGGTTTAAGTGCATTTACATTGTTGTGCAACCACTACCACCATCCACCTCCATAACCTTGTTATTTTTCCAAACTGGAACTCTGTATCCATTCAACAATTTCTCGTTGTCCCTCCCCCAGCCCCTGGTGACCACCATTCTACTTCTGTCTGTATGAATTTGACTATGCTCGATATCTTATGTAAGTGGAATCATAAAATATTTGTCCTTTGTGACTGGCTTATTTAATTTAGCATAATGTCCTCAGGTTCTTTCAAGCTGTAGCATGTATCAGTTTCCTTTCTTTTAAAAGTTGAATAATGCTCAATTTTATGTTGAGATCGTACTTTTTTTATCCAGTTGTCTATCCACGGACTCTTGGGTTGCTTCCACCTTTTGACTATTAACCATACTATGAATGTGGGTGTACAAATATCTATTGGAGTCTCTATTTTTAATTTTTTTTAAGTCAGTAATTTTTTAAGGAATTTTACATGTAATTCCTTCCACTGGCAATCACCTTAGTTCCTCCAAAGTCAAAAAATCTTAATCTTCAAAATAGCCCCTCCCTCTCTCCTAAGTATCCTAAAAATACTTTTTTTTTTTTTTTTAAGATTTATATTTCTTTATTTGACAGAGAGAGACAACCAGTGAGAGAGGGAACACAAGTAGGGGGAGTGGGAGAGGAAGAAGCAGGCTCCTAGCGGAGAAGCCTGATGTGGCGCTCGATCCCGGAACACCAGGATCACGCCCTGAGCCGAAGGCAGACGCTTAACTACTGCGCCACCCAGGCGCCCCTAAAAATACTTATTTTATTCTTAAGTAATCTCTGTACCCCTCGTGGGGCCTGAACTCACAACCCCAAGATCAGAGTTGCATGTTCCACTGACTGAGCCAGCCAGGTGCTCCAAAAGTAACCCTTTTAAAAAACTTTTGTTCAGTCCACAGTTGTCACTGTCACGCCACAATTCTTTTGGTTGGGTTTCTGTGATCTCCACTTGAATATGGACATACTTCAAAAATTCCCCACCATAATCTTTGGAATCCAATTTCTTTAGGGCCCTAGAAGTCAAATTGTAGGAAGTACATTGATTGCTGTTTTGACAAATAATCTAAAATTATTATTCCTTAATTGTTTCTAATATTGAAAAGTCTTGTTATTTCCATTCTCCTCTGTGAGTCTGGCAGAAAATGTTACAGGTCGCATTGTCACCACTGCAATAAATTTGGCTGCCTGTTTTCAGTTCTTTTGATTATATACTCAGAAGTACAATTGCTGAATCATATGGTAATCCAGGTTTTTTGAGGAATTGCATACTGTTTTTTTTATGTCTGTACCGTTTTATTTTCCTATTAGCAATGCGTAAGGATTCTAATTTTTTTTCATCCTTGTCAACATTCATTATATTCTGTTTTTTTAATAATAGCGATCCTAATGAGTGTGAAATAGCGTTCATTGTGGTTTTGATTTGAATTTCCCTAATGATTAGTCATGTCGAGCATCATTTTGTGTGCTCTTTGGCCACTTGTAGGTCTACCTTGGAGAAATGTTTGTTCAAGTTCAAAGGTGCCCATTTTTGCATCTGTTTTTTTTTTTTTTTTTTTTTTTTGCTGTGATAGTTTCATTTTTATTTTTTTAAAGATTTTATTTATTTGAGAGAGAGAATGAGAGAGAGAACATGATCAAGGGTAGGGGCAGAGGGAGAAGCAGACTCCCCACTGAGCAAGGAGCCCGCTGTGGGGTTCCATCTTGCGACTTCCGGCATCATGATCTGAGCTGAAGGCAGACACTTAACCAGCTGAGCCACGCAGGCGCCCTTATATTGTCATTTTTAAAGGCAAATTGTCTTAGTGTTGGGGCTCCTGGGTGGCTCAGTCGGTTAAGCATCTGCCTTTGGCATGGGTCATGATCCCAGAGTCCTGGGATTGGGCCCCACGTCTGGCTCCCTGCTTGGTGGGGAGCCTGCCTCTCCTTCTCCCTCTCCTGCTCCCCCTGCTTGTGTTTGCTTGCTCTCTCAAATAAGTAAATAAAATCCTTAAAAACAAAACAACAAAAAAAGTCTTAGTGTTCGAAAAACAAAATACCTCATTAAACTCTATATGCAAATAGAAGTTTTACTATTTCTTCTGAACATGGCACTTTGGTGAGGAAAAATCTAATTGTGATGCTAAACCACCACCTTGAATCCCTAGGTTGAGGGTAAAGAAAGCTAGGGAACTCAGAAACCATTTTAAGAGTGGAATAGTTTAGGGTACTTGGTGCTCAGTCGGTTAAGCGTCTGCCTTTGGCTCAGGCCATGACCCCAGAGTCATCGGATCAAGTCCCACATGGGGCTCCTTGCTCAGTGGGAAGCCTGCTTCTCCCTCTCCCTCTCCCTGCTGCTCCCCCTGCTTGTGTGTGTGCGCGCGCGCCCGCGTCCGCACGCTCGCTCGCTTTCTCTGTCAAATAAATGAAATCTTAAAAAAAGAAATGGAAGAGTTTCTGTTGATGTAAACCTTGCTAGAGAACGGGAGGCAATATTGTATATTTCACCCATTACTTACTTGAAGAGAAAGGTTTTGTCTACGAAACTGTGACTCTGCTGTTGACATGGCAAAGCACATATTGTAAAAAGCTGTTAGGAGTTTCCCTTTTTTATCATGTTTTCCAAAATCAAATGACACCAGCTTCCTCTTGAGGAGTCTTAATTTTCAGAAATTGACCTTTTTTTCCTTCATGGTTTTTTTTCTGTAAGTTTCAGTTTTGGGGTTTTTTTTGTTTTTGTTTTTGTTTTGAGATTTTATTTATTTGTCAGAGAGAAAGAGAGTACAAGCAGGGGGAGCAGCAGGCAGACACAGAGGGCGAAGCAGGCCCCCACTGAGCAAGGAGCCTGATACGGGACTCGATCCCAGGACCCTGGGATCATGACCTGAGCTGAAGGCAGATATTTAACCGACTGAGCCGCCCAGGCGCCCCATATGAAGTAATATGTTAGTAATAAGGAAGAACAGTCACTTTAAAGAATCCCACATTTGAATTGGAGCTTAAAATTAGTATATTGCTTTTCCGTCTGCCTTCGGCTCAGGGCGTGATCCCAGCGTTCTGGGATCAAGCCCCACATCAGACTTCTCTGCTGGGAGCCTGCTTCTTCCTCTCCCATGCCCCCTGCTTGTGTTCCCTCTCTCACTGGCTGTCTCTCTCTGTCAAATAAATAAAATCTTAAAAAAAATAAAATAAAATTAGTATATTGCTTTTCAAAAGATGGGAAAACAGAGAATGTAGGCAGGGTTTTTCAACCTTTGCACTATTCACTGTTCACAGATAATCCTTTTTGTGGGGCTCTCCTGTGCACTGAGGGATGTTTAACAGCATCCCTGGCCTCTATTCATGAGGTGGAAGGAAGCTCACCCGCACCCACAGTTACCACAACCAGAAATGTCCCATGGTGGAGGGCAAATATGATAGGATGCATGAAATACAAGATGTGTTTTTGTTTTTACAGATACCCATGATTTTTCACTCAGGTTATTAGTGTTAAAGTTCTGGAACCTCAGAACAGCCATTAGTGTTCTTGTATAGCTAATGAAACATTGAAGAAGAAAGAAATAAGCTTATAGTTTGCACCAAAGTAATATTTTATCAGAAATTTTCATTTTATTCTTAGATACTGAGTTTAGTTAATACCTTCGCTTTACTCAACTTGGTGTACTTTCCTAGGTATTAATTTCAATCATTTTTACAATTCGAATCTGTAATTTCTTGTAGGCACATCATATTAGGTTTTCTGTTTGCAGAGGTGAATTCATTATTGACCTTTCAAGATGCTGGTAATTGAGTAGTGACAATACAAAGTGAAGGGATAGGAGATAGACATTGTAGTAAAAGTAAGAAACCAGAGGATGTTGTGGGCTGGGGTGGGGTGGGGATGTCCAGTTACAGAGGAGAAAGTTCACATTGGAGCTAATTCTCAAAGACAGGGCAGGCAAGGAGGGACAGAAAGGTGTCTTCTATAGGAATCGGTGTGGGTAAGAGCTCTTATATGCTTGCTGTATGCTAGGCAGAGTGCTTAAGCATTTTATAATCACTAACTTATTAAATCTTTGCCATGTCCCTCACAAATATTTAAGGAATAGACAGGAAATAATTTAACCAAGGTCTTATGTCTTTAAAAAAAAAACAAACCCATTACTAGAAACTGATATATTGCTCTTTTTTTAAAAAAGTTATTTTTAAGTAAACTCTACATCCAGCATGGGGCTCAAACTCACAACCCTGAGATCAAGAGTCACAGGTTTTACTGCCAGCCAGGCACCCCTGATATATTACTCGTACATGGTTAGATCATTAGTGGGTGGTGGGTGGAGTAAGAAGGTCAAGACAAAGGAATGAGAAGGAGTAGGTAGAAAATTAGTTTGGGGCCAAGTTGTAGGTCCTCTCTCTCTTGTTGAGTGTAGACATTACCCTGCAAGTATTTGAGCTATCAGAGATGAGTGGTTGGAGGTAGGTGGAGAGTCATTGATCCCTAGAGTTGGCAGGACCTTTAAAGGTCATGAGGTCTGGTAATTCACTAGAGGAGTTAAAGTTGAGAGAGACAAAATTAGGTGTCTTACTCTAGACCAAACAGTTGAGTATTTCCTTCCTTATTTTCTTACAAAAAACAGTTATAATACAGAGGTTAATTCAGGTTACATCAAAAGTGATAGAGTTGAAAATAGAAGTGGGATCACAGCAGATTGTCTATTAAATTAATGGGGTATTTTACTTTCTTGGCTCAGGATCCCTTTATATTCTTAAATTATGAGCTTTAGTTTAAGTGGTATCTATTGACATTTGCCATATTAGAAATTAAGACTTTTAATGTGAAATTTTTGTTTATTAATTCATTTGATATGACTTAGTAATTTGTGTTTATTTTTTTGAAGATTTTATTTGAGAGAGAGAGAGCACGAGCAGGGGGAGGAGCAGAGGGAGGGGGAGAAGCAGACTCCCCACTGGGCAGGGAGTCTGATGCAGGGCTCGATCCCAGAACCCTGGTATCATGACCTGAGCTGAAGGCAGACACTTAACCAGTGGAGCCACCCAGGCGCCCCGTCTTTCAGTAATTTGAGTAAAAATCATTTTTTTAAAAAAAGATTATTTATTTGGAGCCACCCAGGCACCCCGTCTTTCAGTAATTTGAGTAAGAATCATTTTTTTTAAAGATTATTTATTTGAGAGGGTGATGGTTCGCCAGTGGGGGGAGGGGCAGAGGGAAATGGAGAGAATCTTAAGTGGACTCTGTGCTGAGCGTGAAGCCAGATGTGGGGCTTGATCTCACAGCCCTGAAATGATGACCTTGTTGAAACCAAGAGTCAGACGCTTAACTGAGCCACCCAGGTGCCCCAAGCAAAATCAATTAAAAAAAATACGTGGGACACCTGGCTGGCTCAGTCTGTTAGGTGTCCGGCTCTTAATCTCAGCTCAGGTCTTGATCTCAGGGTTGTGAGTTCAGGCCCTGCTTTGGAGCCTACTTAAAAAAAAAAAAAAGTCCGTTTAAATTGGGCAGTGCCAGACCAGAAGTGGTTAGGAGTGCTCTACCAACAGGAGCTAGGGGAAAGGCTTCTAATAGAGAAAAGGTGGAAGGAAACAAAGCAAGGAAATCATTTGATCAGTAACAGCTTAAGCATTTGCCTTATTTGGAAAAACCTCATGAACTGTGATTGGTTGTCTTTAGGTTTGCTTTTCTTTTTATTATTTATTTATTTAAAGATTTTATTTATTTGAGAGAGTATGTGAGCGGGGGGAGGGGCAGAGGGAGAGAGAATCCGAAGCAAACTCCATGCTAAGTGGGGAACTGGGCATGGGGCTCAATTCCACAACCCTAAGATCACAGCCTGAGCCAAAATCAAGAGTTGCACTCTAAACTGACTGAGCTACCCAGGTGCCCCCCTAGGTTTCCTTTCTTAACTTGAGGCATCTATGGGCTTAAGTTTTGGTTTGTTTACATAACCTGCTAAGGTATTAGAACCACCTCAGTCTATTGGCCTTCTTGTTTAATTAATTAAACAACTCTCCTCCCCTGCCCTCCAACCTTTGGTCATCCGCTCATACACAAGAGAGTAACCAAAAATTTGGTATTAGTGCCACTCTCACTAAAACTCATGGGTTCTGATGTCAAGTCTGTGAAAGAATTGTTTCTGCTGCTCATTTTGTTGTTCATCTCATTTGTTTCTCCAAGCACAGCGAGACCATCTGATGTGCTGTTGATGGCTACACACACGAATTTAAGACCCTTGAGAGAATGTAGCCCACTAGGGAGACAACAGTGATGACTGTCAGTTGCATAATGCTGAGAGACTGAAGTATGCTCCTTAGGACCCCCTGTGAACCAAACCAGTTGAAGTCATGTAAATAAAGAATGTACCGAAGGGGCATCAGCCTGTTTTAGCCAGGTGGCCTGTTTGTTAATTTCTTTTATGTGCTACAATACCGGAAGTGTTGATCCAGGTACAGCAGGAAGTATTTGCAATGATTTACTGTTCAGCCAATACGTAATCTAAAGCAATTTTGGGGGCGCCTGGGTGGCTCAGGTGGTTAAGCATCTGCCTTCGGCTCAGGTCGTGATCCCAGGGTCCCAGGATCCAGCCCCACCTTGGCCTCCCTGCTCATCAGGGAGTCTCCTTCTCCCTCTGCTCCTCTGCTCACTTAGGCGCTTGGACGCATGCTCACTGTCTCCCAAATAGATAAATAAAATCTTAAAAAAAAAAAAAAGAAGAAAGAAAGCAATTCTGTTATCTAAAACTACGCTATCAAGAAATTCTAGGGACTTTTGTTGTGCAGCTGTGGCCTTAGCGATAGATTTAGAGATAATTGCCAGAGTTAAGGAATGTTAGTTTCCTGTGCATTAACAGAGAAAAAGCAAGTAGTGGCAAAGGCAAAAGAAAAGCAAAAAGCAAGAAAAGGCAGAAGGAATAAAGATTTGATACTGGAGATGAAGATCTTCATCCCTGATTTGGGATAGCTGTTCACCTCAAGATGGTGTCTGCTTCTGGGGAGGAACCTCCCTAGCCAATTTTAGATCTTCAGCTGGTGTGATGTAACTATTTTTTAAAACCAAAAATAGATGACTGGCATTGTTTTATTTTTTTATTTTTGCTAATCTCTTTAAAGTCTGGTTTAAATTAGATAGATTCTCATAACTGCTGTATTCAAACTGTCACTGTAATGTGTGTGTGTGAAGTACATGAAGAAGATCTGGCTTCACAGAGATACAGAAGTGAAATAAGGAGGACCTCCCTGAAAGGACTTTGGGGGCCCCCAGACCCCTGAAGCCACATTTAGAGCACTCCTGCGCAAAAAAGATAGGATTATCTTGAAAATTTGTACCTGTAAGAAATTGGATGTAGAGGAATTATTACCTGGTGTGGTGATACATTCTGTTAAAGAAATTACATGATTTTCCCCCCTCATTTAATGGAAGCATGAAGACAGTGGGCACATTTTGAGTTGGTGAAGCCTACTGGAAAATCTGCATTTTGCATCTTTTTCCCCTCTCCACTCAAGCTTATATATTATGTAGAGAGAAAATTTATTAGCTACCCGATAGAAGAGACGTTGTTGGAAAGTTGTCGCTTGAGATTCTATCTGCTTTTAACAAATGGGCCTCTTAACTTTTAATTGCAGAGTTTCCTACTTGCTTTAATTGTTCCTTTATGTCAGATTTTCGTTTCTCAACTTAATTTGGTTAAATGCTTTTCAATCTTTCAGCTTTAAAAAAACATAAATATTTATCATAATCAAATGTTTACAGATACAGGGATACAGATGTTAACTTCTGTCTTTGGATGCTACTCTTGTGTGAACAAATTTAGCCCTGAGTCATCTTATAAATAGTATACCCAATGCCTTGACATTTTCAGTGTGAAGAGTCAAATGCTCACTGCAGTTCTGTGTATAAAATGGCTCTAGGAACAGGGATAGTTGATTATTTGACACTCTAATTTGGGGTTAGAGAATCCTGCCATCCCTATTTCTGTTCTCTTATTAACAATTATTATGTAGAGGTTCCTGAGCTACCTCCCTTGGCCAGAGGGCCTTGTCCCTGCCCTGGCAGCCTGGGCCCTTGTAGACCATGGCAAGGGCAGACCTGCGAGATGGGGATTCTAGAGCTGCAGGACAGGTGCCTGTCCCTGCAGCTAGGGGAATGGTTTACTGATGTAGACACTTGCACTGGAGTGGAGCTGGTCCAGCTGGGGTGGGGCAGCATGGTCCCAGCAGGTCTCAGGGAGGCGGGCTTCTCCCCAAGCTGTGGCTGCTTTGCGGAAGACAGGGAACCCCTGCCACATGTTCTCACTGGGCACTGACCAGTATCCTCCATATAGTTTTGTTGGGAGGTGACCTGGTTTCACGTATTCCTAATTGCTCATACAACTGCATGGCCAACACAGGTGCCCTTTAGTACAGCTTTATGTTTACTCCTTTTTTTTTATTTTTTAAAGATTTATTTAGGGATGCCTGGGTGGCTCAGTTGGTTAAGCATCTGCCTTCGGCTCAGGTCATGATCCCAGGGTCCTGGGATCAAGTCCTGTGTCAGGCTCTTTGCTCAGCAGGGAGCTTACTTCTCCCTCCCCCTCCCCCCTATTCATGCTCTCTCTCTCTCAAATAAATAAAATTTGAGAGAGAGAGAATATGAGTGGGGGGAGGGTTGGAGGGAGAGAATCTTCAGACTACCCATGGAGCCCTATTCAGGGTGTGATCTCATGACTATGAGATCATGACCTGAGCCAAAATCAAGAGTTGAATGCTTAATGGACTGAGCCACCCAGGCACCCCTGTTTATTCCTTTTTATCTGTTTCCTCATAAATTGCCTTTTGTAATTTCTGCATTTTATTTTCCCTTTTATTGGTAAAATGTGGTTCCTATAAAATAAAGCTATTTACCATTTAAAAAAAGAATTGTTAAGTAACTAGTTGCTTATTATATTTTTCCATTATGGAAATTTCTATAAGATCTTAGTTTTCTTAGTAATCTTTTTTTTTTTTTTTTTAAGATTGTATTTATTTCAGAGAGAGAGAGAGAAGATGAATGGGAAGCCCAGCTTAGGGCTTGATCCCAGGACTCTTGGTTGCACGCTCTCTCTCTTGAGCGTGTTCTCTCTCTCTCCGAAATAAATTTAAAAATTCTTTAAAAAAATTTTTTTAAATGTGTTCCCCCCCCCCCAAATTCCTTACCATTTAGAACTTTTAATCGATGTTGAAAATTAATGTTGATGTGACCAGGTAAATTTAAAGTTCACTTTCTTGAAACTATTAGTTGATACACCATCATTACTACTACTTAATTTAAGACAATTTAGATTGGAATAAATTCTGATTAACTATTTTTGGCTTTGAAGAAACAATGATATATTATATATTATATCCCCCCCCCAAGATTGATTTATTTATTTTTAGAGAGAGCATGCATGAAAGAGCAGAGGGAGAGGGAGAGAGACTCTTAAGCAGGCTCCGTTCCCAGTATGGAGCCTGATGCAGGGCTTGATCCCACGACCCTGAGATCATGACCTGAGCTGAAATCAAGTTGGACTCTTAACCGACTGAGACACTCAGGCTCCCCTATATCATATGCTTTGATGAACTGTTGTGATTTTTCAGTTTTAACAAAATTATGAAAAAAGGAATTTTTTAAAATTAAAAGTGACACGGCTCTTCTGGGCACTTGGGCTTTCTGTCAGTTTAATAGGACTGAAAAGTATTTGGGGATCTAAATTTATGCCCCAGTTTTGATTTATGATCTTAAAATCCATAGTACATTTAATAGACTATATTGGAAATGCACATTGCAGTTTAGGTTAGTATATCGAAATATGAACCGGGAAGTTGAGTCATTATATCATTTCGTAATTCATTTTAAAACCTTTCCCCTTTTGGGGTGCCTGGGTGGCTCAGTTAGTTAAGCTTTGGACTCTTGATTTTGGCTTAGGTCATGATCTCAGGGTAGTAAATCAAGCCTTGTGTGGGGCTATGTACTCAGCGTAGTCTGCTTGTCTCTCTCCCTCCCCCTCTGCCCCTCACCGCCTCCCAGTAAGTAAGTAAAGTAAGTAAGTAAATAAATAAATAAATAAAATCTGTAAAACCTTTCCCCCTTTGTAGTTATTTCCGATTGGTCAGCAGAAAATTCTGCCAGTTAAATTCTACATCTCTTTTCAAAATTAGTGTTGTTGTAGGAAATTCACCAAGACTGCAATGGCATTTATAGTCAAATTTAATTTTATCCCTATTTTGTATTTTAAAAAATTACTCTTACTATTTTTTTTAAGATTTTATTTATTTGAGAGAGAGGGGGAGCGCACAAGTGGGGTGAGGTGCAGAGGGGGAGGGAGAAGCAGACTCCCTATTGAGTGGGAGCCTGACTCGGGGCTCGATTCCAGGACCGTGAGATCACAACCTGAGCCAAAGTCAGATGCTTAACCCACTGAGCCCCCCAGGCACCGCAAAATCACTGTTACTATTGATTGGTCATCTCGGGTGTTTTTTTTTTTTTTTTTTTTTTAGATTATTTATTTATGTGTGAGAGAGAGTGTGTGCGCAGGAGAGGGGGAGGAGCAGAGGGAGAGGGAGAAGCAGGCTCCCCACTGAACAGGGAGCCCCGATTCAGGGCTCCATCCTGGGACTCCGGGATCATGTCCTGAGCCAAAGGCAGATGCTTAACTGACTGAGCCATCCATGCGCCCCTCACCTTCTCCATTATTATGACACAGACTTACATAGAACTTGGTGTTTGTTGCCTCACTGATTGTTTCAATAGCAGAAATTCTGCTCTTACCCATATTTACTTCACCCACTGCTGCTAAGGAAGTTCGGTGTTTATAATATTGGCAATATTGTAATTAAAGTATTTTCCTTAATGGTTTTTTTATGAGTCATTGGAATTAAGTTGATAGTCCTATAATGTATTCTATACTGTAATCATATGGTGGCTTTGCCAATAATCTTGTATTACTTGGAGGACTTAATACATACAACAAGCATTTTTTTCCCTTCTGTGCTAAAAATAGATTAATTTTATTTATTTATTTTTATTTGTTTTTTTTAAAGATTTTATTAATTTATTTGACAGAGACAGCCAGCGAGAGAGGGAACACAAGCAGGGGGAGTGGGAGAGGAAGAAGCAGGCTCCCAGCAGAGAAGCCTGATGTGGGGCTCGATCCCAAAATGCTGGGATCACGCCCTGAGGCGAAGGCAGACGCTTAAGGACTGAGCCACCCAGGCGCTCCCTAAAAATAGATTAATTTTCTTAACTCTTAATTTGAATGAACATATAGTATCCTGTTCACTTAATGCTAGTAGCACAACTTTTACTGAGTGATCTAGAAAAAAAATTCTTTTTATAGGGAAAACTGAAGCCTAAGCATGTATAGGAGGCCTTCCAGTGACTACCTGTGGTCCTATCTTAGGGCCTCTATCCCGAGTAGTTTGTATTTTGTAACGCAGATATGTCTTTTTGGATCTTACTAGCATAGGTTTATTTCTCTATGTTTCAAACTTCAGGGAGCTCTGATAACCTTGTGACGTTTTCATCTTTTGCCCTAGCGTGGGAGAGCTCAATAGAAATGCTGTGTAAATTCTTAGTTTATAATACCCTGTTTTCTTATAGTATTTGTTTATTTTTTAAAAAGCAATGGTAAATTTGCCTTAGTTTTTGAGTTGGATTTATTTATCTGGCTGTCTTAGAGATTGTTTTGGCTCTGAGAGCTGTATTTTTAGCTCAAATGACAAAAACTATCAGGTATTTCCTCTAGTGTGTATGCTTGAGGTGGATTACCCCCCCACCCTCCCATTTCCCCTCCACCCCAGAGTTATTTGCCTAAAAGATAAGCGTTCCACCATAGGGAGGGGAAAGTGTGAAGCAAAATTTCAGAAACCTGTAAATAAATAGCAGACTCTGTAAATAGCCCTTTATTGATATATTTGAGAATGCTATAGCAGAACAAAACATGGCAGTCTGCACATCTGGTACTGAAGAGCCTTTTTGTTATTCATATAGTTCTTAGACATAATAAACTTGTTTAAATATATCTCTCTCTCACGGTGAATGTGTAGGTAATATTTTCTTGTCTTTCAACTGTCTCTCCCTTCGAGGATTGTATCACACTGAAGAGTAATAAACTCTCAATTTCATTGACTCATTTCCCACATTACTCACAGAGAAAAGAGCCTAAGTCAACAAGACTCAAGTAAATAATATTTCTTCATTAGTCCCTCAAATACTTAAAAATTAAAATTACTTAGGAAATTATTTTGGCTATTTTTGTTTTCCTCAAAGTTAACATCCCCCTGAGATGATGGTGACAGTGGTGGCAGCAGCAGTGGTAATAGTAACGGCATTTATCGATGGCTGTCATATTCTAAGCTCTGTAAACCTGTGGGTTATTTTATTTAGTTCGTAACCCTGCAAGATAGGTACTTTTATTATTTCCATTTTATAGATGTGGAAACTGAGGCTTAGCAGGAGGTTAAAGTTACTTGTCCAAGTTTACATGCTATATATCTAAGTCAAAATTTGAAATGAGGTCTTTGAATCCAAAACCATATATTCACTATTCTTTTATTATTACCGTTAAGTGACTTGCATTTATTAGTCTTACTTCATTTGGAAAAAGTCGTTCCCATTTTGCACAGAATGAAACCTTTGTCTTTAGGGGGCGTGTGGTGGTAAAAGATGGACACTTTTGCTTCCTCAGGCTGATGTTTGCTCTGTTCTGCCTTCCACGGCGGGAGCATGAAGTAGATGTGGAGAGGGGAGGGCGGCCAGAAATCCCAGACCTGAAATGTAGATAATTGCTTTTAATTATTTCTACTTGTTGATTTTAAGAAGTTTCATATGCTACTCATTCTCTGTTTTGTCTTTTTTTTGCCCTTCTGCAGCACTGATTCCAGCAGTAGTTCGAGTGACGACTCTCCCGCCCGATCGGTTCAGTCAGCAGCCGTCCCAGCACCCACTTCCCAGTTGCTTTCATCCCTGGAAAAAGATGAGCCACGTAAAAGTTTTGGGATCAAGGTTCAGAATCTTCCAGTACGCTCTACAGGTAAAAGTTTGTGTTGCTTACTTTCCTCTCTGTTACTGTTGGGGGCAATGCGAGACTGAGCACCTTAAGTTCTGTGCTGTGACAACAAGCTTTCTTCTTGTGGTTCATTAATATTTAATGCCATGTAAGAAAAAGCAGGCGATGGTTATAGCTTTATGTATATGAAGAGTGCATGTTACTGGTACTTACTGTGTACACATATATGTGTGCATATCCCTGTACACATTCTACGTACACACACACAGAGACTGTATGGTGCATGTTCTGTAAAGAAAGTGTGTTTGGTTTTTTTTTTTAAATACAATATCTGGGTTAAATATTTTGATATTAGGGGAAATTTGATATGAAATTGTAGAAATAATATTTTCGGTTAAATTTATTATATTGTCCTGGAGTAGTCCTGTGTTCTGTGAAAAAACTTTGAACATAAAACTATGATAGGAAACCCACTTCAAAATATTAGCATTTTAAATGAGGAAAATCATGAATAATGGAAAAGTCTAGTTAAAAGCTATAGTGAAGTCTTTTTTACTCTTGATATTTTTAATTGACAGTCGACTGTGCTATAGTGTTATTTCTACGTTAGGCATATTGAGTATGTAAACAACTGTTCGTAGATGGTCAAACCAACAAAGACCAAACTTAGTACTTAGCTAAGTGCATTTCACTGATTAAATTATTCATTAAAGCAGCCTCTAAAACCTACATAACCAGGTTTGTGAATAGAGATATTGAGACACAAATGTTGATGAGCTTTTGATTTAGAATACTTAGTTGTTTAAGCGTGGATGGGGGTAAAATTTGCTTGTCTTTCTGTACAATTTTAATTTTTATTACGAAGCAAATTAACACAAGACCTCCCCCCCCCAGATGGTTTGATTCATCCATAGAAAACCTTAGTGTTGTTAGCATGTTACATGCTGCTTGCCACACCGTTTTATCATTGACGTGATGCTTGGAAAGCTAGAATACAGCTTTCTTTCTCATGTCTTTGAAAGTTTTATATAT
Organism: Ursus maritimus; assembly: GCF_017311325.1. Classification (NCBI taxonomy): domain Eukaryota; kingdom Metazoa; phylum Chordata; class Mammalia; order Carnivora; family Ursidae; genus Ursus; species Ursus maritimus. Next base: position 11,444,468 of record NW_024425786.1, read on the forward strand.
GTATGTATGTGTGTATATAAAATTTTCGTTAATGGAGATTTTAAACTTAACCGAAAGTAGTAGTAGCAAGATGAACGCCCCTTACTCCATACCCCAGATTTTAAAATTGTCAATATTTTGCCAGACTTGCTTTATCTGTTTCCACTTTCCTTCCTTCCTGTTCTTGTGTGTGTTTTTTTAAAGTGGCTCCCTGATGTTATTACATCGTTTCATACCAACTTAAAGATATATACTTCCGTAGTTGTCTGTAAAATAGGAGAGCGTTTTTCCGCATAGCCACAATGCCATTCTTATTTAACAAATAACCAGTGATATCTACTGATACTCAGTTTATTTTCACAGTTGTACAGGAGTCTCTAAAATGCGATTTTAGGATTATTTTATTTGAGAGAGATGTTTTAATGCTAGCAAAATTTAGGTTAAAAATCAAGCTAAAGATTTTGTAGCTTACTTACTGAGTTTTAACTAAATTAAAAAAATAAGCACCTTGTTTTTTTGGGGGGGATTTAGATACAAGCCTTAAAGATGGCCTTTTCCATGAATTTAAGAAATTTGGAAAGGTGACTTCAGTGCAGATCCATGGAACTTCAGAAGAGAGGTATGGTCTGGTATTCTTTCGGCAGCAAGAGGACCAAGAAAAAGCACTGACTGCATCAAAAGGAAAACTTTTCTTTGGCATGCAGATTGAAGTAACAGCATGGATAGGGCCAGGTAAGAGAAAGGAGGCTAATTTTTAGTATAATTTGTATTTCAGCTTCTGTAAAGGCAGACTCTTATCCCGAATCTGGATGCTATTCCAGCTTTATTTATTGACATACTTCTGGTGTCTTCTGTTTTAAAGACTGGGTACATTTGTTGTTCAAGTTAATAAAATTATGTTTTGGTTAGGGAGGGTGAAGATCGTTCTGTTCCTTTAAGGGGGAAATGCTGACTTTGAAGAGTCTGAAAGATGGAGTTTTAGCCCTTTGTTGAGTCCTGTCTTGTTTGAGATAAGGATATAGTTCTTAGGAGAATGACATCAGAATTATCTTGAATTAGAAAACAGACTACTTGTTACACTGATTTGAGGGACTAGTTAGACCAGTTTTATTTCTGTTAGGCCCAGCACAAATTGGATCTCTTGTTCTAGTTTCCATGACCTTGAGAGATAGTGACAAAGAAAATCAGGGCTAGGTCTTAGCAGTGTGACCCATTGAGAGTTTCAGGGGGATATTTTATTAGTTTGAACCTGCCTGTAAGACCTGTTGTGAGGCAGGAAGTCTTCTCAGGCATGGCTTGGGTCAGTGTTTCTCCTGTTTGAGAACCACCTGTAGTGCTTGTTTAAAATGCAGACTCTTTGACCCTATCCCAGCTTAATGGCTCAGAGTTCACGTACTCAAGTTTGGGAACCCCTGGTTTAAGGCAACTTGTAAGTAAATTTGTGGAGGAATAAACAGAAATGTTTAAATTCTGCAGTCACCTTATGTAGCTGAGATAAACTTTAAGACTAAGACTTTGAGGGGGGCACCTGGCAGGCTCAGTCCATGGAGCATGTGGCCCTTGATCTGAGGGTCGTGAGTTCAAGCCCCATGTTGGGTGTAGAGCTACTTTAAAAAAAAACAAAAAACAAAACCTAAAACTGAGTGGAATTTATAGGGTAAAACATAGCCCATTCTCTTGGAATAATAGAATTTCCCTGATAAGAATGTGTAAATGTTATTTGTATATATTAAAACAAGCATAGAGTTGTTAGAGGGAAGACTGCAAAATGTGTGTCATTTTATGATGAACACAGGAATTCAAAGAGGTTATAGGCTATTCCCTCACGTTCCCTCCTTTCCCAAGTTTGAGGTGTACTTGCCTAAGTTATACTGAGCTGAGTGCAACTCAGGAATTCTAATTTAACACATTTAGAACGGGTCACAATTGGCCTGAGGAATAATATTTAGAATGTCATCCAATCTGTATAGGAAGTTTTTAGAGCCATCTACAATTATTAAGTAATGGGGATCTAATTCAGGGGCATTAGTAATAGATGGCCCTCAGATCTCCAAGTCATGGGGCTAGCTTGACATTTTTACTGTAAAAAAGCATTTTACCTAATTAATTAGCACCCAGGATGTAAATTGGGCTTTAACCACATGCCATTGAAGATTTTGAGAAGTTTGGTTGGTTTAGGCATAGGAAAGCATGAAGGTACTTTTCCCGGATGGGACAGCATGAAACACTTGTTGAATGGGATATTTGAAAGCAGTCGAATGTGAGTATGGAGACATGGATGGAATTATATTGTTGGATGGTTAAGTCATAAATGTTTTGTATTGAAACGTATGGAGGTGATTGCTTCCTTAGGCCAAGGACCTCTTGGAGTTGAAAAGATCTAAATCCAAAAAGCCCAACTTTGTAGATAGATCCCTGGTGGCTTCTGAGATTGTGCTTACTTGGTCTGTGGAGAGCATTACAGTCCTATAAACATGAAATTGCAGGATAAAATAATTTTTTCAGTGATGTGTAGGCATTAAGATTAAGACTTAAACTTGTCATGAAGATTAAGTAGATTACATATGGAAAATACCCTTTTTAAAAATCTTTGCTAAACTGAATTTCCGGTTTTGAAATGTTTACTGAGCTATTTGATGGAGATGAAACCGGTATAGATTTAAATGGTTGCAAATTATGCTTTATCCTTCTTACTCTGCCATTTGGAATATAAACCCCAAGATGTGTCTGGATTATTTTGTCTTTTCTTTATTTTTCTCCCTTTTTAAGTGAAATATTCCTAAATATGTGCCCTCTATTAGGTAGTTTCAAAAAGACCTAGTTGATCTTGAAATGAGATCTCTCCCTAGGAGATATGATAAAAATACAGGATAGAGACAGGTACATGAGCCCTGGCAGTTTCTGGGTCCACCTGACTCCATGAAAGTGCATATTCCTTGATGAGGCTAGAAAGGTTAAAGTGAGCTATCATTAGCGCTATGAAACTGGAATCAGGAGTGAGGTGTGTTCTGTCTGAGTTCACTCAGCAGCTCAGAAAGTCGAATCTTTTTAATATCAGTGTTGTTGACATCAGTAATATTCAGTGCGCGGCCCTAAACACTTTGTTTCAGTCAAACTGATTAAATATTAACTTTTTAAGATGGCTTTGTTTTACATTAAGGAAGAGAGAACATATAGGCTGTGTTATAGTTATTATCAACAAAACATTGAATGTTCTGCCCTGGACCAAGTTTAGTGGAGCTTCAGAGAAAGGCTATGCTTGAATGAGACATTGAACCAGGGCTTTTGATCATAAGAGATAGAAACCTTAAGAGTCATTGAGTCTCTTCTTGTTCATCATTGGGAACCTTGCAGCTGCAAGTTCATAAGTGCTGCTTCAGTCCGTTTTCATACAGTTATTGTTCTTGCATCTAACAGTTGGTACATTTAGATACTTGGGCTGTGTTGTATGACAAATGTAAAATTCTAAATATTTTCTAAAATGTTGAAAGGTAAATTAAGTAATGAAGCTGAGCTATTTTCAGTTAAGTTTTATGGGGGTTTCAGATTGTAGTTTCCTACTTCCCATTGAGAGGCTGCTGCATAATTTTTGGAACCTAAGATTAGGCTTAAGTAATTATTTTTGCTGGGGTTTAAAATCTATTTCTGTATCAGTGATTCTTTTTAAAACAAATCAATTTACAGACTGAAATTCAGTCCACTTTTCTGTTTTAAATATCAAAGAAAGTTACTTTCCCCTAAGTTTTGTTGACAAGTTTCTTTAGCTTTTAGAGTTAGCAAAATGCAGCTATTTCTGAAGGTGTATATAATTTTTCAGATTGTATGTTATTCAAGCCCAATATTTCAGAGACTTAGCTTCTTAAGTGTAGATTTCCCATGATATATAAATACACATTAAAACACTTTGTTTTGGGGCACCTGGCTGGCTCCGTCAGTAGGGCATGCAATTCTTGATCTTTTGATTGTGAGTTTGAGCCCTATGTTGGGTTTAGAGATTACTTAAAACAAACAAAACTCTTCTTTTTACTCTGCCCCCATCCCACTTAACAGAAACGGAAAGTGAAAATGAATTTCGCCCTTTGGATGAAAGGATAGATGAATTTCACCCCAAAGCAACAAGAACCCTCTTTATTGGCAACCTTGAAAAAACCACTACTTACCATGACCTTCGCAACATCTTTCAGCGCTTTGGAGAAATCGTGGTATGTTGCTTTTTACAGTAAAAACAGTTTTAGGCCTTTGTCAGAAAACATAAGCATAGGACAGATTATATTTGGAAAGATGTTATTTAGATGGTGTAATAAATATTTTTCTCATTTGCCGTATTTGTTTTTAACTCTTGCTAAAAGATGATCCAGCAAAACTCATTGGGGGGCTGTTTTCTGTGTGTATGTAAAACTGTATAGTAGATATTTGTCTTTATTTTGTTTACATATATATTTTTCTATGCATTTTTCTCTTTGTCCATGGGGTGCTGTTCAGTGCCATCTCTAGTCCTGTGGGTTGGAAGGAAAATAAAGAAGAGAAAATACGTTTGTGAGAAAGAAGCAGCAGCTTAGTGTATGAGTATTGTGTTCTCGCAGTGCACATCAGACTACCTTGGGGATTCCTGGAATGTGGATGTCATGCCAGAAGCTCGGTTCTATTTTGAAATTTTAATTAGAATCACTTTTTATATTATGCAAGTCATTGTTAAATTTAGGTATTTGGAGGGTTTTTCTTTTCCTCGTGACTCAAGTTTTGAGTCACTTTCTAATGAAAATAGTTTGGTTACAGCTTTGTACCCTTGGGATACATATACTATTTTGTTTTGTGTTTGAAAAAATAGGAAAATTATTTCTGTCTTGCCTAGACTTTCTCTGTATTAATAACAGCAAAGAAGTTGCTGTGAAATTATGGACTTGGAGAGTAAAAAAATGTTCTGGGTAGGGACAGCAGTTGTTAATCTGTCAGGTGTGTGTGTGTCCATCCAGCTATCTGTCCTTATTTACACACTGGTGTTGTAACTAAAAATCTTATTTTTTTTGGGACATAATCTAGAAAATAAAACATTTGTGCTTGTAGTTGATTTCATAGGGAGTTAGGGGCAAGAGAGAAGTGGTTAGTAGAAAGTCAAGAAAAAACAGAAGGTGTATATTTAGAGAAACAGAAAAACATACATTTTCTTTCTTTTTCAGTTATTTTCTTTTATCATATACTCCAATTCCAGTTATACTGCCTGCTTAGATGAATGCCCTGGAGTTCACCTGTCTGCGTGGGCTCCAGCTTTTTCTGTCTTTAGACTGTGATCTGATATTTAATTTGCTGATTGGCATTTATGAGTCAATTCATAACTGATAAAACTTTCAGAGCTACTTTTGAGTGTGGCTGTTCTCTGAATTTTGGGGCAGTATCAGAAGTTGTATTTGGACACATAGATACATTTGATCAACAGGGTTGCTGAAAATGGAGTGATTATTGTGTTTTAGGAGCCATGCTTCTCATTCTCAGTAAGGTGGCCACGTCAGCATTCTGTTTGGAAACCACATCTCATCATGTTTGCAATTGCTCATGAGGGTAACTGTTTTAATGACACACAGACTTTGGGGAAATGGTCTGCTGCTTATCAATATCAGATTATTCTATAGCTAGAAGAACCTATGTGATGGGTCTACCCACCAGTATTCTTTGGAGACCATTTCTCTTAAATGGAGTTATCCTGAGTTGTTAACTGTCTACATTATGGTGAAAATCAACTCCTGCTTACCATTACTTAAATAGAATTATTTTAAATATAAATTACTGCTTTTTTTAAGGACTCCTCAAACAGCTCTTTAAATGCATTATTCATTTTGCTCTATTTCAGCTTTTGATTATTGGTGAATGACCCTTAAAGAGACTTAGATCATCGCAGTGCTTTAGATTGTGATTTACAGAATACTTTAGACAATCACAGTATGGGTCCTTATTGTTTAAGTATAAGTTTTGCCTCTCTGCACCATTTTCATGTGTAGGTAAGCCAGAGTTTTACACCACCTTGTCTGAGTAGGCAGGACCAGAGTGTCAGGTGTGAGTACAGGTTTCAAGCATTCTAAAGAGATGGGGCTGGGGGTGCCTGGCTGGCTCAGTCGAAGGAACACGAGACTCTTGATCTCAAGGTTGTGAGTTTGAGCCCCATGTTGGGTGTAGAGATTACTTAAAAATAAAAGAACTTAGGGGCGCCTGGGTGGCACAGCGGTTGAGCGTCTGCCTTCGGCTCAGGGCGTGATCCCGGCGTTATGGGATCGAGCCCCACATCAGGCTCCTCCGCTGGGAGCCTGCTTCTTCCTCTCCCACTCCCCCTGCTTGTGTTCCCTCTCTCGCTGGCTGTCTCTATCTCTGTCAAATAAATAAATAAAATCTTAAAAAAAAAAATAAAAGTACTTAAATAAAGAGATGGGGTTATGCCTTTATAGAGTATTTCTTTAATCTAGGGATGGTGTTCTGATATATCTTCACAAAGTAGTTTGGGTATTTATATATTTATTGATTCTAGATACGAGAGGTTATTACCATATGTATCAGTTACTAGGCTTGGTTCCATAGATACACTGATAGAATGAGTCTTCTAATTTAGGATTGCATATTTTAAATTTTTTGAAAACCTGATTTCTTTACCATTCTTACTCTTCTCAGATATTATATTTTAAATGGCCCGCCCCTAATAAGGATTTTAGATAATTGCAGAAGGGAATTACAGTTGACCCTTGAACAGCATGGGTTTTTTTAACTGCATGGATCCACTTGTATGTGGACTTTTTTCCTTATGATTTTCTTAATAACATTCTCTTTTCTCCAGCTTACTTTAAGAGTACAGTTACTGTATTACAAAATATGTGTTAATTGACTATGTTATCTGCAAGGCATCTGGTCAGCAGTAGGCTGTGAGTAGTTAAGTTTTGGGGGAGTCAAAAGTTATATGTGGATTTTCAACTGCCTTGGGGGTTGACACCTAACCGCCCCTCTACCCCCCGCCCCCACATTGTTCAAGGGTCAACTGTATTTCTTAGGTTTTTATTAACTAGGCTGCCTTTTCTTTATTAATCTTCTCTGTATTGTTCCAGTTTTAATATACGTACCACTGAATGAGCACAATCTTTTCTTTATTCATAAATTTCTCTTAACACAGGTATTGCGGATTTTAAATTCTGAGTTTGCAATTTCTCTTCTGCAAAGAGCTTCACAAAGGAAGGTTTTCATGGTTGTGACTAACAAATGCTGTATTGTGTAGTCTTTCAGGATATTTACACTTGCATCACGATGTACAATTTTAACTAAGAATGATTTTGGGAATATGACTGTTTTAAGAAATATGCACCTCATTTGGGTTTGGATTATTCTGATTTTTTCCTGTTGGCATGTCACTAAGGGGTGCTCATTGGCTTTTTCAGGATATTGATATTAAGAAAGTAAATGGAGTTCCTCAGTATGCATTCTTGCAATACTGTGATATTGCCAGCGTTTGTAAGGCTATTAAGAAGATGGATGGGGAGTACCTTGGAAATAATCGCCTCAAGGTAAAGGATTTTTTACATAAGTTATTATGCTGTTATGATTTGTTATGATTTGGAGGTTTTTTTGTGTGTATGTCTGATTATTTAAAATTGTAGTACAGGGGCGCCTGGGTGGCACAGCAGTTAAGCGTCTGCCTTCGGCTCAGGGCGTGATCCCGGCGTTATGGGATCGAGCCCCACATCAGGCTCCTCCACTATGAGTCTGCTTCTTCCTCTCCCACTCCTCCTGCTTGTGTTCCCTCTCTCGCGGGCTGTCTCTGTCAAATAAAATCTTTAAAAAAATAAAATAAAATTGTAGTACAGTTAGATAATCATAAAGGGGATACAGTTCATTGCATCCTCATCCTCTTATACTGTAAACTGAATTAATACTTGCTGGGGCACCTGGCTGGCTCAGTCTGTAGAGCATGTGACTCCTGATTTCAGGGTTGTCAGTTTGAGTCCCATGATGGGTGTAGAGATTACTTAAAAAATAAAATCTTGGGGGACCTGGGTGGCACAGTGGGTTGAATGTCCATCTCTTGGTTTCTGCTCAGGTCAGAGATCCAGCCCCATATCAGGCTCTGTTAGCATGGAGTCTGCTTGAGACTCTCTCCTTTAAATAAATAAATAAATACTTTTTTTTTTTTTTTTTTTTAATTGAGAGAGTGAGAGAGAGCATAAGCTGGGGGCAGGGAGAGGGAGAAGCAGGCTCCCCACTGAGCAGGGAGTCAGACACAGGGCTCGATCCCAGGATCCTGGGATCATGACCTAAGCCGAAGGCAGACGCTTAACCAACTGAGCCACCCAGGTGCGCCGTAAATAAATAAATCTTTTTAAAAAATAAAAAATAAAATCGGGGCAGGGGGAAGAAAAGCTAAGTTTCTGGAGCCCATAAATTAAAATCTGATGAGTTAATACTTGCTTAGCCTGGCAGAATTAGTTTAATATAAATTTCTATTTGATTTTAACCAGATGGTTGTCCTTTGGGGTGATGGTCGATAAGATTCCTACAGAAGGCAGGTGTTTTTCAGAATTCTGTAGTTGAGTAATTGGTGACTTTACTAATAGAAATTTCACCTCTCCTGTCCAGCTGGGTTTTGGAAAAAGCATGCCTACAAACTGCGTGTGGTTAGACGGGCTTTCTTCAAACGTGTCGGATCAGTATTTAACACGACATTTCTGCCGATATGGGCCGGTGGTAAAGGTAGGTGGGAGATTTTGGTGTCGGTGTCAGGTTACTTCTGACTCCCTATTCTTGGTAGTATTCTGTCCTGTCAACCCCAAGTTGTAGTGTTGACATTTTCTTTTCTTTAATCACTCAGCTTGTCATAGAAGGGCATCTGTATGTATTAGCTTATGATGTGAGGAAGTATTTTGGAAAACTATTTTGAACTAGCCAAGATGATTAATTGTGAAACTAATTTGCATAATACTGTTAAATAGAATGTTTCTTAGGGGTTTTGGTAATTTTCTCTCATTAAAATTAGTCTGATTATCTAATTATTTACATTCACACTAATACATAATTAGGCTTCATTTAAAAAATACAAGATGACTTTAAAAGGCTGCTCGTACAACAGAATGTGCATCCGCCTAGTGTCGGTAATGTACCGTGCCTGCGTCCAGCAGGGGAAGGGTCTTTGGACCCCATTCCATCATGTGAAAGGAGGGCTTTGAACTCCTTGAGAGCAGATTCACACTGTCATGGGCATGGTGCGTAATGTCAGCGTTTCTTTCAGTGTAGCTTTTGTCGTTTGGAGAAACACACATCATAAAGACTGCTAGCGTAAGTAAAAAATCCAGCAGCTTTAAGAATTCTACTTATAACCAGTATTCACTGAAATTTATTGTTGATTCAGTGCTCTACATCGTTTTCTCTCTTTCAGGGGTGGGTTTTTTTGAGCCAAAACTACAAGAATGCTTACTTGAGTATAGTACAGGACTCCGTCAACATAGAAAATAAAGTAAAATACAGAAAAACAAAATAAAGGCATGCTGTACCTCAAGCCACAACATCCACAATTGTAAACGGTCCCTTCACATTTTTATTGTGTGTTTTCACTACAACATGCATCACCAGGAAAAGCCTGATATTTTTTTCTAGAATAAAAAATACATAAATATATTTTTTCTTGGCAGCATCCTTGAGACAGGATTTTCTTGGGACTGACACTAAGTCTAGTGGATGAGGTTCTTCTTATTTGGTTTTTGTTTTGTTTTTTTGTTTTTTATAGGTGGTGTTTGACCGCTTAAAAGGCATGGCCCTGGTTCTCTACAATGAAATTGAATATGCACAAGCAGCTGTAAAAGAGACCAAGGGGAGGAAAATCGGTGGGAATAAAATTAAGGTGTGCAGAATGACTTTAATCAGAAGTGAAACAAAATCATACTGAGATCCCACCCTCTTAACGCATTCTGTAGGTGGCCAGCAAGGGGAGTGGTTTACAGTATATGCACCGTAGGTCCCGTTTTTAAGGGGAATATTATTTGTATACTTGGCTACTTGAGGCCAAAGGGTCGTTAGCCAAAGGATTTTCCCTAAAAGTCGTGTCATTCAAGGAAATGTGCTTCTTTACACCCCAGGTACCTGACGCTTACATGTATGCTCTTGGTGCAGGCTGGCCCACATTCACCTGTGGTACAGTATCTGCACACCCAGGAGCTCGAAGTGTCACGCATTCTAGCTTCCTGAATGATCCTCTCTTCCTCTTCTTTCCTCCTCTCCTAAAGAGTGGGTAACCACTGAACAGTCAATCTTTGTCTGCTGTTTTTGTTTAAAAACTCCTGTTCATGATAACTTGAAGGAGTTTATGCACTTAATACCTGTGATGGTTAAATTGAAACAAGTCTTTTGAAATAAGATATTGATAGATGATGGGTATCCTAGGCTTAAATGACTCTGAGGCGCAGCTGTGAGTGAAGTTTAAATGCTCTTCCATATTTTATTTTTATGTTCTAACTGTGGTTCCAACAAATTTAAATTCAACACAGATTTCTGGGTTTAGTTGATCTGATTATTTGGCAACGTAGAATCTCGATAGGTATTGTTTTAGTTTTCCATTTTGCCTTCTCCACTCCTTCAGTATTGGGTTCTGGAACCTTAAATTATATAGCGCCTTGTTGAGATTTGTGTTGGAATTGAGAGAGATTTCATGTTAACAGAATACAGTTTCAGTTAGGACTGTTTCACTTAGTTGAGACAGATTGCTCTTACTTGAAGTTTATCCAGAGGGCTGTGTTGGGAAGGATTTTCAAATTTGAAAATTTGAAACTTGAAAACGTGAAACTTGAATCAGACACCTGCTATTCTTTCTTTTTAAGGTGGATTTTGCAAATCGGGAAAGTCAGCTGGCATTTTATCACTGTATGGAAAAATCTGGTCAAGATATTAGAGACTTTTATGAAATGTTAGTAGAAAGAAGGTATGTATTTTTTTTTCCAAGCAAGAAGGTATGTATTTTAAACATACCAGCATAGCTTGAATTTTAAAATTTCAAATACATCAAATTTAGATGGGATTAAATTTTACTTTTCACCCCTTATTTCTACACTTACCCTGAAAAAACTCCTTTCCTTTTATCCCCTCATACAGAAACCCAGGTTTATTTTTATGAATCCAGTTTTCAGGTGGCTTGTGGGATTTAGGTTAAGCTAAATACATTTCTCACTCAATGCTCCTAGAATTTGAAAGAGTTACCATTTTGCTAGATTAACAGTTTTAAATTAAATATGATAACATGTTGAAGGGCACTGCAAACTCTTAAGTGCCCTGTATATTTAGTAATGACAAAATCCAGATTATTACTGTGCATGTGCTCATACTATTAGTCAAAAAAAAAAAAAAAAAAAAAATGCGCCCCTGGGTGGTTCAGTCGGTCAAGTGTCTGACTCTTGATCTTTGCTCAGGTCTTGATCTCAGTCAGGGTCTTGAGTTCGGGCCCCCCATTAGGCTCCACACTAGATGTGGAGCCTACTTTAAAAAATTAATTTTTTTTAATTGATAAGATTATCAAGAGCTTTCTTTGCTTTAAATTTGAATCTTCTAAATAATTTGTGAATCAGTAAGCCAAAGCATATATAAATTTGGTAACTTCAGCAATGTAAAAAAGTAAACCTTATTTCCTCTTAATAATTTTTTTGGTCATGGTAATGTAGTATCTGACTTTTTTTCCTGCTGCTTGTAGGAAACATTGCAGTTCCGAATCATTTTAAGTCTCATAGTTTGAACCAGGCTATTTCTGTTAGCTTAAAACTGTCCCCAAACTGATGATTAACTCTTTTTTTAGACTGATGATACTAAAACACCCTAACATAGTGTCACCAAGTGCTTCAGTAGCTGATCACATTTGCAAATGGAGTCTATCGGGGAGCCTGGGTGGCTCAGTCATTAAGCATCTGCCTTTGGCTCAGGTCATGATCCCAGGGTCCTGGGATCCAGCCCTGCATCCCTGCTTGGCCGGAAGCCTGCTTCTCCCTCTCTCACTCCCCCTGCTTGTGTTCCCTCTTTCGCTGTCTCTCTGTCAAGTGAATAAATAAAATCTTAAAAAAAAAAAAAGAAAATGGAAACTATCATCCGCATGGTCAAGCTGTTTGTCCAGACACGCCTCTGTGATTAAGTCTCCTGGAATGTCACCACTGGATCTCCACCCCTGTACATATGTGTTAAAAGGCTGTGTGTGAAAATGCCTTCAGACACTCTAGTTAAGTGTACAAGAAGGGTCTAAAACAAGTATGAGTCAGATCCTGATTGTGTTGTCGGAAACCTGTGGAATATATTCCCTTTTTACTACCTGTTCTTGCCACTTAATTTTTGTTTAAGTCATAAAAAGCATGTGTATTTTTTGAGTCCTTTCCTTGTGGAATATTCTGCGGCAGTCATTGAATACTGGGAAAGTTTTTTAAATTTTTATTTATTTATTTTTAAAGATTTTGTTTTTAACTAATCTCTGCACCCAAATGTGGACGTGAACTTTATAAACCCCAGACCAGGAGTCTCATGCTCTACCAGCTGAGCCAGCCAGGTGGCCCTGGGGAGTTTGGTTTGGTTTGGTTTGGTTTTTTTTTTTAAGATTTTATTTATTTATTTGACACAGAGCAGCACAAGCAGAGGGAGTGGCAGGGAGAGGAGAAGCAGGTGCCCCACAGAGCAGGGAGCCTGATGCAGGGCTCGATCCCAGGACCCTGGGATCATGACCTGAGCCAAAGGCAGACACTTAACTGACTAAGCCACCCAGGTGCCCTCCCATACACTTACTGTGTTCAGAAAGTTTCCTTTTATTCCTACTTGGATGAGGTGTTGTTTTTTTTTTTAAATCAGGAAAGGGTACTGGATTTTTTTTCATCAATTGAAATGATCATGTGTTTTTTCCTTCATTCTTTTAATGTGTATAATATTGATTGAATTTTGTGTTTGAACCATCCTTGCATTCTTTTTTTAAAAATAATTATGCAATAGTGATTAAATGAAAGTTTTTAAAGTGGGTTATAAAGCAGTAAGTACAGTATGACCCAATTTTATAAAACACAAGTACATATATGCGAAGAAGACGGAAAGATGTATACACACACACACACACACACAGAATACGTGCATGTACACACACGTACATAAATTTATATATAGCGGCACTTGTATCTATTTCAGGGTGGTTAGATTATTAATGATTTTTTTATTAGCATATATTGTATTATTTGTTTCAGGGTACAGATCTGTGGCTCATCATTGTTACACAATACACAGCGCTCACCATAACACATACCCTGAGTTGTTTTTTTTTTATTTATTTTTATTTTTATTTTTATTTATTTATTTATTTATTTATTTATTTTTAAGATTTTATTTATCCACTTGAGAGACAGAGAGACAGAGATACTGAGAGAGCTCACAGGCAGGGTGGAGAGGGAGAAGCAGGCTCCCTGCCCAGCAGGGAGCCCGACGTGGGGCTCGATCCCAGGACCCTGGGATCACAACCCGAGCTGAAGGCAGACACCCAACCGACTAAGACACTCAGGTGCCCCTGGGAAGGTTTTTTAAATGAAAAATGTACCCCACAGTCAAATTCCCAAAAGCTTGAACTTCGGAGGATTTGATAGTTTTTCACTAGTAGACTGGAATCCACTGCCCTCTAGCCAGAAAGTCAGTTTTGATACAAGGCTTTCCTGTGTCAGTTTGTGTAGTGTGTGTGAGAGAGGGTGCATGTGCATATATCGGAGAATATGTGGGCTTGTGGAGAGAGAAAAACGTTTTCCATTCTGGGTCCCCAAGTAGCAGTTTGAAGTCGTTGTTAACATTTTAAGTGCTTATAGGAATCCTTCCCCATAAGCTAGTGGAAGGTGTGTTGGTGGTCTAGTGGCACCTAAAACATAAAACATCCACTATTAAAATCTTCTGTGCATACAGTAAATATTTTTCAAAGGATAGTGTCTTGTGAGGGTTGTATAATGCTGTGTGGGTGTTCGTTTTTGTATATTAACACTTAAATTCACCCATTTTACTGATGATCTGGCTCTGGCTTTGTTCTTTGCTTCTTACCCATGGTTATTTACCCCTGTTGAATGGAGTTTATCTCCTGATACAGGAAGCAGGAGGATGAGGGACCTAAGCGTGACTCAGTTTTGCCCTGTTTGGTTTCAGATGGCAGTGCTTACAGAGTGCATTCCTTGCTTGCAGTAGAACGTGGAGGTCTTTGCCCTTTCCATAGAGTGGAATAAATTCATCCCACTGAATAGTTAATGCATGAATGAAAAAAATGCTTTACCTCTAATGATAACTTAGCTCAGGAATGCAGTGACCGGTTTGCATAGGGCACTGCAGTTTAAAAATAGCATTTCATTAATTCCCTCAAACACTGTGTCAGAGAGGTAGGGCCGAGACTCTTCTCTGTTACTTTTGGTGGGAACTGAAGATCAGATGACTTCGCTGATAAGGTCACAGGCTAAGACGTGTTTGGGCTGGAGATAAGCCCAGTGCTCCTACCTGCTAGTGCATTGAGCTTCACACGTTACCAGAATAATTCTCGAGATGCATTTACAGGATCCTATTATGCTTTAGGTGAATTTCCTACCTACTTAGGGGAGTTGCGATATCGTGCAGTCATGTGAACAGTTACCTCAAAACCTGGCTTTTCCAGGTTCTTCGGAGACCCTTTTGTCCAGGGTACCAGTGTGCAGTTGTACTGTCTCCTGGTTGACTTGCATTCTTTGAGGGCAGGAACACTCATTTCTTTTGGTAGTCAGGGGGCCCAGCAAAATACGTGCCAAGTCAGTGTTTATTAAACGGAGTAGGTTTACACATATACCTTTAATTTGTGTAACTTCATATTTTTGGACATAGTTTTAGTCTGATTAATATAAAACATACCTTGAGACTGTTTTTGCAGTATGATTTTAAGCCTACTGTTAATGTGGGCAGTGAGCCAGTGACCATTGTAGGTGTCTTAATCACTTTATATTAGAAAGCATACAGTATGTTTACCTTTATGTATGAAAAGGTGCTTCCTTGGAGTTCGTATTTACATTGGTGATGAATTAAATTAGCCGAGTTCTGTGCCTAGTAACATTTATTTTAAGGTAGCTGGCTGTTATTTAGGCGAAGAATCTGATTCCTGTGGAACTTGAGAAAGATCACCTTGAATCCAGTTAAGCAGAATGACACAGATACACCCATCAGATGTTCTCTATGGACTGAGAAATTCCGTATAAATACATACAATAATGTGTTACTGATGCTTCCAGTGTTTGCATGTTAGTCTTGGATGCTTCATTTGCTGTGGAGAGTGGGGTAGAACATCACTCAGTGGTAGCTTTGACATATTTTTCGAAGGCTTATTCTCTCAAAAGATACTTGAGTGGCTCCTATGAGCCAAACACTGTTACAAGACGACCCCAAAAAAGCTCATGCCTTTAGGGGTTTAAACTGTAGATTTTTTATGTTTCAGTAAGCCACTAACGGCATGACTGTATAGAACGTATGACCTGCTTGAGGGAACAGAGATGGAGAGTGAACAAGAGTGAAAGAATTGGTCTCTATTACGGGTACATTTCATTTTATCCATCATACATGTTCTTGTGTGTAAATTTAATCCTATCTCGAATGCCCCGGGATGGGTCCCTATAAGAGAAAACCACAGTGAATTCCTTTACAACTGAGGAATCCTCTCACAAGGCTTGTGTTCAGTTGGTGGCTTGGGGAAAAGTAACATTACTGAAGGCCAAGTATGTGCCTCACATTATGTCAGGAAAGTTCTTAAAACTGTTATTTAATCCTCTTAAGAGCCTTGGGGCGCCTGGGTGGCTCAGTCATTTTAAGCGTCTGCCTTCGGTTCAGGGCGTGATCCCGGCGTTCTGGGATCGAGCCCCACATCAGGCTCCTCCGCCGGGAGCCTGCTTCTTCCTCTCCCACTCCCCCTGCTTGTGTTCCCTCTCTCGCTGGCTGTCTCTCTCTGTCAAATAAATAAATAAAATCTTAAAAAAAAAAAAAAAATCCTCTTAAGAGCCTTATGAGGAAGGGTTACCACCATTTTACAAGTGAGGAGACAGCTGAGGGAGACTGGCCCCCAACGCGTTTTTTTTTAATTGCGAATTGAGAGGTATTACCAGTATCATATGGGTCACGTGGGTGGGAGGATTTCAATTAAATTATTCTCTATTTTTCCCAATAATGCATTTGTTTCCCAAGTTGTAGCAAGAATATCTTTTGACAGAAAAGTAATTATGAAAGATTTGGAAATGTGGGGATATGATAATGTTTAATATTAGTGTTTATTATATAAGTCATGACACCTCAACCAAAAGAATAAAAAAGGGCTGAAGTGCTGTCCAGTAGAAACATAATGCAAACTAAATTTGTGGATTTAAATTTCCTAGTAGACACAGTAAAAAATGAAAAGGTAAAAATAATTTTATTTAACTCTCAGTATATCTAAAATATTACTATTTCACATACAATCAATCTAAATAAACTACTGAAGTTTTTTTTTTTTTTAAAAAAAACTAAATCTAAGTCCGGTGTGTATTCTGTATTCACGTGTCAAATTTCAAGTTCTCAGTAGCCACATGTGGGTTGTGGCTGGCTATGGACGGTACTGGACGGTCCAGGTCTAATTGAGTAAACAATGGCAAAGATTTTTTTTTTTTCTTAAGATTTATTTATTTGAAAGAGAGCAAGAGCGAGCGGAGGAGGGGGAAGCAGCAGAGGGAGAGGGAGAAGCAGACTCCCCTCTGAGCAGGGAGCCCACCGTGGGGCTTAATCCCAGGACCCCAGGGTCATGACCTGAGCCAAAGGCAGACGCTTAACTGACTGAGCCACTCAGGTGCCCAAGATTTTTAGAAGCAGGACTTTGTAATCTCATGTGTGTGATTTAGTGTGTCAATGACAAGAAAACAAAAGAACTAATACATTCTTTTTCATATTCGGTAGAGAGGAACGAAGGGGATCTTATGACTATAGCCAAGATCGCACATACTATGAGAATGTACGTACTCCAGGCACATACCCTGAGGATTCCAGACGGGACTATCCAGCCCGAGGGAGAGAATTTTATTCGGAATGGGAAACTTACCAAGGAGACTACTATGAATCACGATACTACGACGATCCTCGGGAGTACAGGGATTACAGAAACGATCCTTACGAACAAGACATTCGGGAATACAGTTACAGGCAAAGGGAAAGAGAGAGAGAACGCGAAAGGTTTGAGTCTGACCGGGACAGAGACCACGAGAGGAGGCCAATTGAGCGCAGTCAGAGCCCAGTGCACTTGCGACGCCCACAGAGCCCTGGAGCATCTCCCTCACAGTCAGAGCGGTTGCCCAGTGATTCTGAAAGGAGGATTTACAGCCGATCCTCAGACCGGAGTGGGAGCTGTAGCTCACTTTCCCCTCCAAGATACGATAAACTCGACAAATCTCGTTTGGAACGCTATACTAAAAATGAAAAGACAGATAAAGAAAGGACTTTTGATCCTGAGAGAGTGGAGAGAGAGAGACGCTTAATAAGGAAGGAAAAAGTGGAAAAGGACAAAACTGAAAAGCAGAAACG
The DNA here is from genome assembly GCF_017311325.1 of Ursus maritimus. NCBI lineage: Eukaryota > Metazoa > Chordata > Mammalia > Carnivora > Ursidae > Ursus > Ursus maritimus. The sequence goes on from NW_024425786.1 coordinate 11,462,000, forward strand.
AAAAGGAAAAGTTCATTCCCCTAGTTCTCAGTCTTCCGAGACAGACCAAGAAAATGAGAGAGAACAGACCCCTGAAAAATCAAGGAGTTCTAATAAACTAAGCAGAGAGAAAGCTGACAAAGAAGGAATAGCAAAAAACCGCCTGGAGCTCATGCCCTGTGTGGTTTTGACACGAGTGAAGGAGAAAGAGGGGAAAGTTATTGACCACACTCCTTTGGAAAAGCTGAAAGCTAAGCTTGATAATGACACTGCCAAGTCTTCTGCCCTGGATCAGAAACTTCAGGTCTGTCAGACGGAGGCTGCAAAGTCTGACTTGTCTAAACTGGAATCCGTTCGAATGAAAGTGCCGAAGGAAAAGGGACTGTCGAGCCACGTCGAAGTGGTAGATAAGGAAGGTAGGCTTAAGCCCAGGAGGCACCTGAAACCAGAGCAGACTGCTGACGGGGTCAGCGCCGTGGACTTGGAGAAGCTGGAGGCGAGGAAGAGGCGTTTTGCAGATTCCGGTCTGAAAGCAGAAAGGCAAAAATCAGAAGTCAAGAAAAGTAGTCCAGAGATGGAGGAGGCTCGGGTACTTCTAAAAAAGCAGCCTGACCTGTCGTCTAGAGATGTCATTCTGCTGAGGGAAGGAGAGTCCGAAAGAAAGCCTGTGAGGAAAGAAATTCTTAAACGAGAATCTAAAAAAATCAAACTAGACAGACTTAATGCTGTTCCCAGCCCCAAAGACTGTCAGGAGCTTGCCAGTGTTTCTGTTGGGACTGGCTCGAGGCCCAACTCAGACCTGCAAGCGAGGCTGGGAGAACTGGTATGCGAGTCTGTGGAAAATCAAGAAATCCAGTCCAAAAAACCCATTCCCTCAAAACCACAACTCAAACAGCTGCAGTTATTAGATGATCAAGGACAAGAGAGAGAAGATATTAGGAAAAACTATTGCAGTCTTCGTGATGAGACACTTGAAGGTAAATCAAGCCAAGAGAAACCACATTCAGTAAACACCGAAGAAAAAATTGGCATCGATATCGATCACACGCAGAGTTACCGAAAACAAATGGAGCAGAGTCGTAGGAAACAGCAGATGGAGATGGAGATTGCCAAGTCTGAGAAGTTTGGCAGTCCTAAAAAAGATGTAGATGAGTATGAAAGACGGAGTCTGGTTCACGAGGTAGGCAAGCCCCCCCAAGATGTCACTGATGACTCTCCTCCCAGCAAAAAGAAAAGGCTGGACCATGTTGATTTTGATATCTGCACCAAGAGAGAGAGGAATTACAGAAGCTCACGCCAAATCAGTGAGGACTCCGAAAGGACTGGCGGCTCTCCCAGTGTCCGGCATGGTTCCTTCCATGAGGAAGATGACCCTGTGGGCTCCCCTAGGCTCGTGTCAGTAAAAGGGTCTCCCAAAGGAGATGAAAAAGGTCTCCCCTATCCTAACATAACAGTCAGAGAAGAGTCCTTAAAGTTTAATCCTTATGATTCTAGCAGGCGAGAACAGATGGCAGACATGGCCAAAATAAAGCTCTCTGTCTTGAATTCTGAAGACGAACTAAATCGGTGGGATTCTCAAATGAAACAAGATGCCAGCAGATTTGACGTGAGTTTCCCAAACAGCATAATTAAGAGAGACAGCCTTCGAAAGAGGTCTGTACGTGACTTGGAACCCGGTGAGGTGCCTTCTGATTCTGATGAAGATGGCGAACACAAGTCCCACTCACCCAGAGCCTCTGCTTTATATGAGAGCTCTCGGCTGTCTTTTTTATTGAGGGACAGAGAAGACAAACTACGTGAACGAGATGAAAGACTCTCCAGTTCTTTAGAAAGGAACAAATTTTATTCTTTTGCATTGGATAAGACAATCACACCAGACACCAAGGCTTTGCTCGAAAGAGCTAAATCACTGTCTTCATCTCGAGAAGAAAACTGGTCTTTTCTTGATTGGGACTCCCGTTTTGCTAATTTTCGAAACAACAAAGATAAAGAAAAGGTTGACTCTGCTCCAAGACCTATTCCGTCCTGGTACATGAAAAAGAAGAAAATTCGGACTGATGCAGAAGGAAAAATGGATGATAAAAAAGATGACCACAAAGAAGAGGAACAGGAAAGACAAGAATTATTTGCGTCGCGTTTTTTACACAGCTCGATCTTTGAACAAGATTCCAAGCGACTGCAGCATCTAGAGAGGAAAGACGACGACTCTGACTTCGTTGCTGGTAGGCTGTACGGGCGGCGGACATCTGACGGAGCAAACAGCACAGCCGATTTGATTCAAGAGCCCGTCGTTCTTTTCCATAGCAGATTTATGGAACTCACACGAATGCAACAGAAAGAAAAGGAAAAAGACCAAAAACCCAAAGAGGCTGAGAAGCAGGAAGATACCGAGGATCACCCTGAGACCCCAGAATCTGCCTCTGAGAGTAAAGAGTCTGAACTGAAGACTCCCCCTCCAAGTGGGCCTCCTTCTGTCACAGCTATAGCTCCAGAGTCAGCACCATCGTCCCTGGAGAAGACGACAGCCAGCGAAAAAGCAGGGGAAGTGCCTCTGGTGACAGAAGACAAGCCCAGGGAGCCGGCTTCCGCCTCCGAAGAAGCAAAGCCTGGGGCTGAACAGGCCGCCAGCGCCGCACAGCAGACCGAACAGGCCGACCCACCCGCAGGACTGGACCCCAGTCAAGATGCTGCTGGGGCTCCATCAGTTGTGGAAGAGGGCTCATCAGCTGACCAGCTGCCTTATCTGGACACCAAGCCTCCAACTCCCGGGGCCTCCTTTTCCCAGGTAGAGGTCGCTGCAGATCCGGAACCTGATAGCACGCAGCCGCTTTCAAAACCGGCTCCGAAGCCTGAGGAAGCTGATGAGCCAAAAGTGGAAAAACCAAACTCAGCTGCTAATGTTGAGCCTAACGCAAATCAGAAAGCGGAAGTTGTCCCTGAGGTTCAGCCTCCAGCTTCTGAAGACATTGAGGTTGACCCTCCAGTTGCTCCAAAAGATAAAAAGCCAAACAAAAGCAAGCGTTCCAAGACCCCCGTTCAGGCCGCCGCCGCAAGTACCGTGGAGAAGCCTGTCACCAGGAAGAGCGAGCGCATAGACCGGGAGAAACTCAAGCGGTCCAGTTCTCCTCGGGGAGAAGCACAGAAGCTTTTAGAGTTGAAGATGGAGGCAGAGAAGATTACAAGGACCGCCTCTAAAAACTCAGCCGCAGACCCAGAACACCCCGAACCAAGTCTGCCCCTCAGCCGAACAAGGCGCCGGAACGTGAGGAGTGTCTATGCCACCATGGGTGACCACGAGAGCCGCTCTCCCGTCAAGGAGCCCGTGGAGCAGCCACGAGTGACCAGGAAGAGGCTGGAGCGAGAGCTGCAGGAGGCCGCAGCGGTCCCCACAACCCCAAGGAGGGGGAGGCCTCCGAAAACACGCCGTCGGGCTGAAGAAGATGAGGAGACTGAGGCGAAAGAACCAGTTGAGACACTCAAACCAGCCGAGGGATGGAGGTCCCCACGAGCCCAAAAATCTGGAGCTGCTGGTGGCCCACAAGGGAAAAGGGGGAAAAATGAGCCAAAAGTAGATGCTGAACGTGTGGAAGCGGCCACGGAGGCGAGTCCCCAAGTAAACGTGAAAGAGAATAACACAAAATCCAAGGCTGATAAAGAAGAAGCAGGAAGTGAACAAAAACGTGACAAAAAAGAAATGAGCACAGATAAAAATGCACTGGAAGCCCCTGCAGTTGAAGTGGTGGAGAAAAAAACAGCCCCTGAAAAAAACTCCAAGTCAAAGAGAGGAAGATCTCGAAACTCTAGGTCAGCAGTGGACAAATCTGCAAATCTCAAAAACGTGGATACCGGTGTCAGTCCCAGTGTGGCGGTGGGCCCCGGGGGGCTGGCGGTGGAGAAGGACGCGGAGGTGGCGGCCGGCCCAGCCGAGAAGAGTGAGAGTCCCCAGAAGGGAGGCAGTTCGTCATCCCAGTTGAACAGCGATCCAGCCCTTCCGGGCAAGGAAGTGGAGGCAAAGGAAGATGTGTCTGCCTCTGCGCCGTCCCCAGAAGCCAATCAGTTAGCCAAGCAGATGGAGCTGGAGCAGGCGGTGGAGAACATCGCCAAGCTCACCGAACCCTCCTCCGCAGCCTTCAAGGCGGCGGCCGCGGACGCACCAGAGGGTCTCTCCGCTGAGGACAGGGACAAGCCGGCACACCAGGCAAGTGAAACGGAACTGGCTGCAGCCATTGGGTCCATTATCAATGACATTTCTGGGGAGGCAGAAAATTTCCCAGCAGCTGCACCTTACCCTGCAGAATCCCAGACAGATCTTCAGCCCCGCTCTCAGGCGCCGCAGCCCCCAGGGGAAGGAATGGAGCCTGAGACCGATGAGGCTGTCTCTGGCATCTTGGAGACCGAAGCTGCTACAGAATCTTCTGGGCCACCAGCCAGTGCCCCTGACCCCTCAGCAGGCCCAGCAGATACCAAGGAAGCTGGGGGGAACAGCAGCGAGACCTCCCACCCAGTGCCAGAAGCCAAAGGAGCAAAAGAAGCAGAAGTCCCTCTTGCTCGGAAAGAGAAAGGGCGCCAGAAGACAAGTCGATCACGTCGCAAACGGAATACAAATAAGAAAACGGGGGGCACTGCAGAGACCCACGTCCCTGAACCTGACCAAGTTCAAAGCAAGAGTCCTGCTACAGATGAGGGGACGGCAGTGCCAGCCCCAGAAGCTGTACAGGAAGAGCAGCAGAGAGAAAAGCCCCCGTCCGCTCCGCCGGAGTCCTGTGCTTCGGACCCAAGCAAGACTCCTCCCGTCGAGAATCCGTCCCAAGAAAGCAGTGTTGAAGAAAAGACCCCCACCAGAGCGTCTGCGCTCCCAGACCTTCCCCCTCCCTCCCAGCCAGCGCCAGTGGAGGATGAACCTCAAGCCAGGTTCAAGGTGCATTCCATCATTGAGAGTGACCCGGTGACCCCACCCAGTGACTCAAGCACACCCACCCCCACGATCCCTTCGGTAACGGCAGCAAAGCTCCCACCCCCTGTTGCCTCTGGGGGGATCCCACACCAGAGTCCCCCTCCTAAGGTCACAGAGTGGATCACCAGGCAGGAGGAGCCTCGGGCTCAGTCCACCCCATCTCCAGCTCTTCCCCCAGACACAAAAGCTTCTGACATGGACACCAGCTCCAGCACACTGAGGAAGATCCTCATGGACCCCAAATACGTCTCCGCCACTGGCATCACTTCCACGAGTGTCACAACTGCCATTGCAGAGCCCGTCAGTGCCGCCCCTTGCCTGCACGAGGCACCACCCCCGCCTCCAGTTGAGCCTAAAAAGCCACTCTTAGAAGAAAAACCAGCAGCTCCGGTACCCAACACCTCTGACACACAGGCCCCAGAGGTTCCAGTAGCCGCTGAAAAGGAAAAGGTGGCTCCGGTCATTGCTCCCAAAATTACTTCTGTGATTAGCCGGATGCCCGTGAGCATTGATTTGGAGAACTCGCAAAAGATAACTCTGGCAAAACCAGCCCCTCAAACCCTGACCGGCCTGGTGAGTGCTCTGACCGGCCTGGTGAACGTCTCCTTGGTCCCAGTGAATGCCCTGACCGGCCCCGTGAATGCGCTGAAGGGCCCCGTGAAGGGCTCAGTGACCACGCTGAAAGGTTTGGTGAACACTCCTGCTGGCCCCGTGAACGTCCTCAAGGGGCCAGTGAATGTCCTGACGGGGCCAGTGAATGTTCTCACCACTCCGGTGAACGCCGCTGTGAGTGCGGTGAACGCCGCCACCGGCACGGTGAACGCCACCACGGGCGCCATGAATGCAGGTGCAGTGACCGTCACAGCGGGGGCAGTGACTGCCGCATCTGGCAGCGCGACCGCCACTACAACAGGCACAGTGACGGTGGCAGGTGCAGTGATTACACCGTCAGCAAAGTGCAAACCCAGACCCAGCACTAATGAGAACAGTCGGTTCCACCCAGGGTCTATGTCCGTGATCGACGACCGCCCGGCAGACACGGGCTCTGGTGCCGGGCTGCGTGTGAACACATCCGAAGGGGTCGTGCTCCTGAGCTACTCGGGGCAGAAGACGGAAGGCCCGCAGCGGATCAGCGCTAAGATCAGCCAGATCCCCCCGGCCAGTGCCATGGACATCGAATTCCAACAGTCGGTGTCCAAGTCCCAGGTCAAGCCTGATTCTGTCGCCCCGTCACAGCCTTCGCCCAAAGGCCCCCAGGCTCCTTCGGGCTATGCCAATGTGGCCACTCATTCTACTCTGGTACTGACTGCCCAGACGTATAACGCATCTCCTGTGATTTCATCCGTGAAGGCTGACCGTCCGTCCTTGGAGAAGCCCGAGCCCATTCACCTCTCCGTGTCCACACCTGTCACCCAGGGCGGCACAGTGAAGGTTCTCACCCAGGGCATAAACACGCCCCCAGTGCTGGTTCACAACCAGCTGGTCCTCACCCCAAGCATAGTCACCACTAATAAAAAGCTTGCTGACCCCGTCACCCTCAAAATAGAGACCAAGGTCCTCCAGCCGGCGAATCTGGGGTCTGCTCTCAATCCCCACCACCCTCCTGCTCTGCCCAGCAAGCTGCCTGCAGAAGTGAACCACGTCGCCTCGGGGCCCAGTACCCCAACAGACCGAACGGTCTCCCATTTGGCAGCCGCAAAGCCAGATGCACATTCTCCTCGACCCAGTGGGCCTGCTCCGTCCCCGTTTCCGAGAGCGTGCCACCCCAGCAGCACCGCGTCCACCGCTCTCTCCACCAACGCCACAGTCATGCTGGCGGCAGGCATCCCCGTGCCTCAGTTCATCTCTAGCATCCACCCGGAGCAGTCTGTCATCATGCCGCCCCACAGCATCACCCAGACTGTGTCCCTTAGCCACCTGTCCCAGGGCGAGGTGAGAATGAACACTCCCACGCTGCCCAGCATCACCTACAGCATCCGGCCGGAGACCCTTCACTCTCCGCGGGCCCCTCTGCAGCCCCAGCAGATAGAGGTCAGGGCACCGCAGCGTGCGGGCACGCCCCAGCCGGCCGCAGCTAGTGTGCCGGCCCTGGCCCCCCAGCACCCTCCGGAGGAAGAAGTGCATTATCACCTCCCTGTTGCTCGGGCTGCGGCCCCCGTGCAGTCGGAGGTGCTGGTCATGCAGTCCGAGTACCGGCTACACCCGTACACCGTGCCCCGGGACGTGAGGATCATGGTGCACCCGCACGTGACGGCTGAAGGTGCCGCCGGCCAGCAAGGTCCCGCAGCAGCCCGGGAAAGACACCACCAAGACCGCGGAAGCCAAAACGGCCCCGGCCCCTGCCCCCCACGGGGAGGCCCGCATCCTCACGGTCACCCCCAGCAACCAGTTGCAGGGGCTGCCTCTGACCCCGCCTGTGGTGGTGACCCACGGTGTGCAGATAGTGCACTCCAGCGGGGAGCTGTTTCAGGAGTACAGATACGGAGACATCCGCACCTACCACGGCCCCGCTCAGCTCACGCACACTCAGTTTCCTGCCACCGCCGCCTCCATCGGTCTACCTCCTCGGACCAAGGCTCCCGCTCAGGTGAGTGCCACACATCAGCCTTCCTCCCTGGGGCAGTTGCAGTGCCACTGCAGCCCCTGACATGTGTTGCCCTTTCCGTGAGTTTAAAGAGGCATTCCTGAAATCGCAGGGTGAGGGAATCCGATCTCTGTGCAGAGGCCAGAGACCCGGGAAGGTGCTCTCTGGGGGATCGTGTGGGGGCGGGGGTGCCTCCTTTGTGCAGGGCTGTGGGGGAGAGTGAGCGGGTGACCTCTTCGCAGAGCCCTCGATCCTGAGTGCCCAAGAGGATCACTGCTGTGGGCCTGACTTCCAAGGGATGCCTGCAGCTGACCCTGCCCAGGAGCCCAGGGCAGGGGGTTGGGGGGGAGGTATGGGCAGAGTACTGTGTATAACACGCTCTCCACTCCATTCTTCTCTCCCCTGCCAAACTCCAGGGCCCAGCTCCTGAAGGTGAGCCCTTGCAGCCCACTCAGCCTGCACAGTCTACACAGCCTCCCCAACCCGTGCAGTCCACACAGCCTGCCCAGCCCACACAGCCCTGCCAGCAACCCTCCCAGCTCAGCCAGCCGGGCCAGCCGCCAAGCAGCAAGATGCCTCAGGTCTCCCAGGAGGCAAAGGGGACCCAGACAGGAGTAGAACAGCCTCGCCTCCCAACTGTACCTGCAACCAGGCCAGCTGAGCCTCACGCCCAGGTTCAGAGGGCGCAGGCAGAAACAAGCCAGACCTCCTACCCCTCCCCTGTGTCTGTGTCCATGAAGCCTGACCTCCCGGCCCCTCTCCCTGCTCAGGCTGCCCCAAAGCAGCCATTGTTTGTCCCCACAACCTCCAGCCCCAGCACCCCTCCAGGACTGGCTCTGACACACACTGAAGCCCAGCCCGCTTCCAAACCAGATTCTTCTCCACACTTGACTTCCCAGAGGCCTGTGGATATGGTCCAGCTTCTGAAGGTAAGCCCAGGCAGGGGGCCTCCCCTGCTCCCCTCCAAGCTTTGCGCTGTGTTGAATGTCTTAAGGTCCCCCCTTAGACCAGTAAGCTGTTGCCTGGGGCCATGTCCAGCATGGCTCTGCTCTGTAGCCGTGAGCTTATCACATCTGTCTGTCTCCCCGAGAGCAGAAGTACCCCATCGTGTGGCAGGGCCTGCTGGCCCTCAAGAACGACACAGCTGCCGTGCAGCTCCACTTTGTCTCTGGCAACAACGTCCTGGCCCACCGGTCTCTGCCCCTCTCCGAAGGAGGCCCCCCGCTGAGGATCGCCCAGAGGATGCGGCTCGAGGCCTCCCAGCTGGAAGGGGTTGCCCGAAGGATGACGGTAAGCTTTGGGGCCCAGGCGAGCAGCTGCCCTGCCTTCGAGGGACGACATGGCTTGCCCCCACCTGCCTGTCTCCCTGGCTTGCCCGTGGGGTGGGGTAGTGGCGCGCCTGGCATGTTCTGTCTCCGGCGGGGGTGGAAGATCCCTCTAGGCTCAGAAACTGGTTTTTTTCAGTCAACAAATAGGGTGGACTTTAAGGTCCTCTGAGGGTCGGCGTGGGGGGAGGGGGCTTCTGTGGACTCAGGAGCCGAACCCCTAGGTTGGACAGGCCTCTGCATGGGGCTGCTGTCTTGAGGGGAGGCCCCTGATGACTGACGGCTGCTTCTGCCACAGGTGGAGACAGATTACTGTCTGCTGCTGGCTCTACCCTGTGGCCGTGACCAAGAGGATGTCGTGAGCCAGACGGAGTCCCTCAAGGCAGCCTTCATCACCTATCTGCAGGCCAAGCAGGCGGCAGGGATCATCAACGTTCCCAACCCTGGCTCCAATCAGGTCAGCCCAATGTCCTCACTTGGGGCACGCACGTAGGGGCTGGTCTAGGCTGTCGAGTCCAGTGGCACGGGCTACCAGGGCCAACTCAAGAGTGGTCCAGAGGTGGGCAAAAGGTGTTTTGGATAGAGGACTCGAGCAGAGTGTAGAGGTGGGGCCTCCATGGCCCACCCTGGAGCTAACCCGGGGACCCCCGAGACCATGGAGGTTTTTAGCTCCGTGCTGTGAAGGAAGGTTCCCAGGAGAATAGCTCAGGTGGCTAGTTTTCTGACACTAGGTGTCTCCTGGTGGACAGTCCTGGAGGCATTTGCTGACGGGGAAACGGACTCACCCTAGCTCTGTGTGTTGGGCCCCTTCAGGGCCCCCAGTTGGGAATGTTCAAGAATGGTAGTGGGGTGGCTGATGTGGACACGGGGATCCCACTCGTCTCTCTCGTCCCCCTCTCCAGCCCGCCTACGTGCTGCAGATCTTCCCGCCCTGCGAGTTCTCGGAGAGCCACCTGTCCCGTCTGGCCCCCGACCTCCTTGCCAGCATCTCCAGCATTTCTCCCCACCTCATGATTGTCATCGCCTCCGTGTGAGCCACCGAACGATCCCCGCTCGGTGGACTTCCCCGAGGCTCTGCAGCAAAAAGTAAACCCAGGACCCCCAGTCCCGTGGAGGAAGCAGCTGCCGAAGGGGACATCCTCCACTGCCAGCCGCCAGCCTCGCCCTCGAGCCCGTTCTCCCCCAGGCTCAGGGGGACAGACCCCTCTGGGCAGTGGTGCTGCTACCTGTGTGTTTACATGACATTTAGCCCGAGGACAGACCACCAACCGATGGACTCTGCAGACACCTTGGGGCTGGGTTTCTCTCTCCTCTTTTTGGAGAAAAGGAACTGGGCAGTGGAATTAATTTTTTGTTGTTTTTGTTTTTAAGAAACAAAACAGAACTGCCTTTGCACTAAATTAGTGACTTGGACTTCTGCACCGTTGAAGACAGGCTGTGACACTCTGGATGGCCTGGCGTACCTGAAACACACACTGAGGACTCGAGCGCAGGACTTCAGGCTTCCGCTGAGACACTGGGGTCAAGGAACATTTCACTGGGTGGTTCTGTCCCCACCCTGCCCTGCCCCTCGCCCATTTGGATGTGTCCCCTTTCTTAAGTCTCCTGCCGCCACCATCTTTGATTCACCCGGATGTACAGTTTACAGTCGAAAAAGAGCAAACAGAAGGATTTTCTTTCCTGGTGGGATATGCAGAACTTGGGATGTGTGTATATATAAATATATAATATATATAAATATATATAATACTGACTTAAAAAAAATCAAATTCCCCTGACATACATTTTTTTTAATCTGTGCCAAAAATGTGTTTTCAGAGAAAAATCTTATTTTCATACTCAGACTTTGTATTGTCACTCATTTGTATAAGTGCGCTTCGTTACAGCACGGGCCCTGCCCCCGCGATCTGGAAGTGTCACACACACACAAAAGACTGTACAAAAAAGACTGGCTTCCCCTCTTCCTGTTACCTTGACCTCTCCCCCCAACTTCCTAACACTTATTAATTTATGAAACTGGTTTTCTCAGCGCAGTTTTGTTTTGTGTGTCCATTGGATTACAAACTTTATTAAAAAATACAAAACACGTCAAGTGTGGATGTGATTGTCACTTGGTGGGAGGACCAAGGGTCCTTTGCTTAGGGGAATAGCTGGCCCTCATCCCACTTCTGTTTCCCTCCCCAAGTCTGTCCATGGGACCTGCTCCCTTCCTGCCAGTTAATCCTCCCCAAGCATCATGTTATCTTGTACAAGAGGTTTCTGCCAGACTGAACTTTGTTCTTGGGTAACGTGGAAGGCACTTCAAAGTTGGATTGGGGGGGGGGGAGGAGGGGCGGGGGAACCGCCTGGCAGGCAAACTCACAAACCTCGTAGGCAAACTTTGGTGTCCCGCCTCTTGCCCCTTCCTTCCTCCCACGGGCCTGGAGCAGGCTGGCCCCGCAGCAGCAGTGGCACAGCCTGGCCTGGTGCCAGCAAGGACAGGGCAACTGGACTTGCTACCAGCTGGGGGTGGGGGAGCCCTGGCGGCGGGGGCGGGGGGGGGGGATAGGAACACAGGGTCCACAGAGTTGATGGGCTCACTTGAGACAATCACAGGGCTCTCGGAGTGAGGAGGCGGTGCCATCTCTGAGAGAGGGATTACAGCTGCTCGGAGCAAACTGTAGAGGGGCAGAGACGGCATCAGCTCTCCCTGCTGAGGGGTTAAGGATGAGCCAGCTGTGTCCCCTGCCTCCCCCCATCAAAGCTCCTGGCCACGCATTTCTGACCCTCAACCTGGTCGCAGACTCCCATTGATTCAGGGCACATAAGTGTTCCCAAAAAAGTGGGGCACTGGCTTGGCCTTAATCCTGTGAAGTGAGTGGGGAGCCCTCCTGCTTCCCCAAGCCCAACAGAACTGGGCCCATGGCCTGGTGGGCCGGCTCTCTGCCTACCTTGCTGCTCTGGCTGAATGGGCTTCTGAGCTGGGCTCTCTCTGGGTTGCCTGGATCCTGGGAAGCCAACCCAACTGGGCAGAGGGGGAGCGGGGTCACAGCTGTGCTCCATGGCGGAGAGGGGAGCTCAGGTCCTGAAGCTGAACAGGTGAGAAGCCCAAGGAGGAGACTGGATGAGGGGATGGGGTGCACGGAGCCACGGTCTCTCTGGCCCTAAGCGTGCCGCCCACACCCCGACTCAGGACAAGGAAGCCAGCTTTTTTTCTAGACAGGTCCAGAGGCACCAGTCCCATTCTGTGGGTGGGACAGCCTGGCTTTGCCAAGAAACAGGTCGGTGCCAGCTGGTCCCTGGGTGGAGCAGCCCTTCCGTGGCATCGGCCACAGCTCTGCCAGCTCCCCGCCCCACCCCCACAGGGAGCTATAGGCAGCATTAGAAAATAATCAAATTTATTCTCTCTAGGGAACGGGGCCACCCCTCTCAGATCTAGGGTGCCATCCATCCTTAAATAAACAGTCACAAAGAGGGACGCCTGCTCACTCAGCAGGCGGTGGACATTCAGGGGCTGTGGGGGGCGTCTCTGCCAGAGCGGGCTGGCCATCGGCCCCGTCCCGAGGGCGGAAGACCAGCTCCCCAGCCTGCAGCACCTGCCCGGCCGGCCACGCGCTGCCTGGCCCGTACTGCTGGTAGAAGTCCGCGTCCGTCTGGAACATGACCAGTGCCTGGGCCGTGTGGATCCGCACGTGCTGGGCAAGGCTGTTTGCATCCAGAAACTTGTCCCCACAGGAGTCACAGGCATAGAGGATGTGGGTGTTGGGGTCTGTGGGAGGTGGGGGCCGTGGTCAGGATGGGGTGAGCCCTCAGGGGTCTACCAGTTTTCACACCCCAGGCGGCCCCTCTCACCTTCCTCCTGTACTTGCTTCACAGCTTTGCTGATCTCGGCCTTAAGTACTTCCGTCTCGTCGGCGGTCACCGCGGCCCCCACTGGTACCACTGTGGGCAAAGGCAGGCAAAGTCCTCAGGGCCTCAGGCCTCAGGCCCCTGCCCCATCGTGCCCACCCCGGAGGCAAGCTGCCCTTGACCCACCCCTGCTGCCTGCAGCCCGCACCTGTGAGCTGAGTGACGGCCGTTGCCGCCAGTGCCTCGGTGGCCAGTGTGACCATGTCGTCCACGGTAACCACGCTGACCTCACCCCCCTCATCTGGCTCCAGGATTTTGATGCCCGCCTTGCCCTGGTGCACAGTCTTCACGTGGGAACGCAGGTTGTCCACCCGGTTGAAACCACGTCCGCACTTGTCACACAGGTACGGCTTCTCTCCTGGGGGGGAAGGCAAGGTTCTCGCCTGCCGTTGGGGGGGGGGGAGGACCTCAGTGGCCTCCAGCTTCCCCAAAGCCCTGTCTTTTCCAGCAACAAGTGCTCTGGGGCAGCCACCAGGGCTGCACAGAAGCCTCCAGGGGCCACGTGCCTTCTGGAAACTAGGAAAATGGGGTCCTTACTGAAATTGAACCTCCCAGGCCCCTGCAGCAAGGACCGGCACCCAAGGCTGGGATCTGGAGGGACCACCCTTCCCACCACCCCCGCCCCCGCGAACGAGGGCCAGATGAGGCAGGTGGGCACAAGCTCACCGGTGTGGATGATGATGTGCTTGGACAGGTCCCCCACATTCACGAAGGCCTTGCTGCACACGCTGCACTTGTGAGGCCGAATGTTGTCGTGGTGGCGAATGTGATTGGCCAACTGGCTGGACTGGACGAACCTGCGGCGCCGCAGAAGGAGGGGCTGTCACCGAACGGCTGGAGCGAGGTGGGGGGGGGCGGGGACCCGGGCTGGGGCCTCCCGCCTCCTCGTCTAGGTCGGGGCGGACCCCGGGGACCTCTGTGGGCCGGGGCAGCAGTCGGCCCGTTTCCACCCGAGCTCTCGGTTCGTCTGTGGGCCCCCCGGATCGAGCGGGCTGCCGGGGGACCCCGCGGGGCCCGGGGCGGGGGGAGGGGCGGGACCTCTTGCCGCAGCGCTCGCAGACGTAGGGCTTCTCCCCGGTGTGCTGGCGCACGTGCGCGATGAGGGAGCTGGCCTGCGTGAAGGCCTTGCCGCACATCACGCACTGGCACGGCTTCTCGCCTGCGGACAGGGGCAGGACAAGGGTCGGCACCCGCGCCCCCCCCACTCCCCCGCGCCTTTCCCCGCCCCCGGGCGCCGCCGGGCCGCGCACCCACCGGTGTGGATGCGGACGTGCCGCTGCAGGGCGCCGGGGTCGGCGAACTGCCGCTGGCAGTGGACGCACACGTACGGCTTCTCCCCGCTGTGGATCCGCAGGTGCCGCTTGAGGTTCCCTGCGGCGAGACCGCGGAGGGCGCGTGAGGCGCCGCGGGGGGCGAGCGGCGGGGGGCGCGGGGCGGGCGCGGCCCTACCTGAGGTGGTGAACTGCTTCCCGCACTCCCGGCACTTGAGCGGCCCGTCGGCGATGTGGATCTTCAGGTGGGCCTTCAGGTTCCCCACCTGTGCGCGGCAGGGCTCAGCGGGGCGCGCCGTACCCCCGCCGGGGAACAAGGGGTCCCCGGCCCGCCCCCCCCAGGCCGGCGGAACGTTCCGGGTCCCACCGCGGAAAGGGCCCGCCCCCACCCGGCCCCCCGGCCTCCGCGCGAGCCCCGGCCCCCCACCTGGTTGAACTTCTTGTCGCAGTGAGGGCACTTGTGCTCCTTGTCGGTGTCGTGCGTCTCCAGGTGGCGCATCTTGGACGTGGGGTCGGAGAAGGAGCGGCCGCAGTAGTCGCACTGGTAGGGCTTCTCGCCGCTGTGCACCAGCTGGTGGCGCTTCAGGTTGCCCGACGTGGTGAAGAGCTTCCCGCAGTCGCCGCAGCGGTAGCGCGCCTCGCCCGAGTGCCGCTTCTTGTGCAGGTTCAGCAGGCTGATGAGCCGGTAGCTCTTGCCGCACTCCTCGCAGCCGTAGGGCTTCAGCGGGCTGCCGGCCACAGGCGACAGGGCGGGAGGCTCGCCGCGCTCCCAGAGGCGGGGCGGGGGGAGGGGGAGGGGGAGGGGGGGGCGCACCTGTGCGTCTTCTCGTGGGCCTTGCACGCGGCGGGGTCCGAGAAGGCCTTGCTGCACTCCCGGCACGAGAAGGGCTTCTCGCCCGTGTGGATGCGGATGTGCCGCTTGAAGTTGCCCGTGTGCGTGAACTCCTTGCCGCAGTCCTGCGGGGAGCATCAGGGACCCGGCGGGGCGGGGCGGGGCGCGGGGGGGGGGACCCGGGGGCGCGGGGAGGCCGCACCTCGCACTTGTGGATGACCGAGCCGTAGGCCTTGGACTCCGTGCGGTCGCCGTAGGTGCCCGAGCGCAGGCCCCGGGCCTCGGCGCCCAGCTCCTGGCCCAGCTCCTGGCCCGAGTCCGTGCTGGCCGACTCCTCGCTCTCCTCCGGCGCCTCCCCCTTCTCCAGCGGGGGCCCCTCTTCCTTGACCTCGGCGGCCGCCGCGCCCTCCTCCTCCCGCTCTTCTCCTTTCCTGGCCGGCTCCAGCTCCATCTCTGCCGGGGAAGGGCAGGCACTGAGGCGCTAGGGCGGTGAGCGGCCTCCACAGGTTGGCCCGGCAGAGCCAGCGGAAGCCGAGGTGGAGGGCTGGTCTCCGCTGCCCTCCGGGCGTGGGCTCCCCGCCAGGGCCGCTCGGTCGGGGACGTGGGACCTGCTCGGCGGGGGGCGGGGTCCCCGCTGGTGCTCTCCCGGCTGCACCAGCAACACTCCTGCGCTGGCAGAAGCACGACCGGGGTGCGCCCCGGGAAACCGAGGCCAGATTTTGAGAATGGAAAGGTGACTTGGGCCCACAGCTCAAGCGGGACTCACCGCGGGATCCAGCGGAGGGTGCAGGGAGGGGCCCTGGGGGACGTGTGAGCGCGGCCCGGCGAGGGGCAGGGTACCTTGCTCGGAGCTTTCCGACAAGGCGGCCTCAGCCTCGGCCGCTGCCATGCTGCTCGTCGGGTCGGGCTTGGGCTCCACGCGCGGGGGCTCCCGGGGGGCGTCCGCCTTCTCCGTCTGCTCGGCACCTGGGTGCGGTGTGGGAACACGGGAGGCTGATGAGGACCCAACATCTGGGGGCCCCCGGGAGTGGCTGAGGCCGGGGTGGGGACCCAGCACACCCAAACTCAGGCTGCCTGCGCCTCCAATCCGGCTGGAACAGGTGCCCCAGTGTGAACCTCGGGTCCCTCTGGGTAACCAGAGCTCCAGAGGGGCAGCTGCCCTGCCGCCCTGCCTCCCAGGCTCAGGAGCCTCCCCAAGGAAGCCAGCCGCTCGCGGCACTGGAGCCCGAGCTGCCGCGAGGGGATGGGACACACGGCCAGGGCCTCGGTGCCACAACTCACCGCTGGCCGTGCTCTCGGCCTGGCCGCCCCGCTCCTCTTTGGGCTCCCTGCCCGGGCCTGTGGGCGGACCACTGGCGGCGGGGTCCGGCTCACTCAGTGTGGGGGCAGCCGCCTTCTCCTCTTTGGCCCTCTTGTCTCCTCCTGGAGATGGAACACGACAGACCCGCCATTTCCCATCACCTGGCTGGAGGGGTGAGGTGGCCCAGAACTTGCTAGCTCTTCCAGATCCTCCTGGGGATACATCTACATAGTGGTTTGCCAGTCTGTCCCCCGGGCACCTACTCCACACGCCAGGCTCCCGCTTCCGTGGGGCTCCCGCACCGGCAGGGAGCACACCCCACACGCAACACAAAGCCGCTGCTCAGAGTCAGTGCTCAGGGGCGGCTCGGGGTTCTCTGCAAAGGGAGGGCGCGAGAGGGGAGGGACTGCAGGAGGACCCCCGTGTGCAGAGGTCTGGGCCAGGCAGGCCCCCAGCTCTCTGGGGCAGCAGAGCACAAAGCAAGCGGGTAAAAGGTGGGGAAGACGGGTAGGCAGACGGGGGGGTCCCTCTGAAGGCCTTCCTGAGACTTCCTCCTCGCACTCCACGGGGCAGGCAAGGCCGGGGAAGGAAACGGAGGCCCAGAGAGAGGAAACAGAGTCAGAGGCAACACCGCATCCAATGCTGCCTGCTCGGGACAGCCTGCCAAACGCTTACCTTCCGCCGCCAAGGCCACCGTATTCTCCCCGGGGCTGGTGGCCGGCTCAGCCAGTGACTTGAGGGCATGGCAGGCCGTGATGATGTCCTGCATCTGCAGGAAGCTGGCCACGGCCAGCACGTCGTCCACGTTCTCAGAGCTCAGGCTCAGCTTGGCCGTGTACATGAACTCCAGCACCTGCCCCAGGCCTGCCGAGGACACACACAGCCGTCACGGACCCGCCGCGAGGCCTGGCGCCGGCGGCCGGCTCAGCGGCCCCACTCGGCAGCAGGACCCGGGGATCTGCGAAAAGCAGCGTGGCAGGCCACCAGCGCCCCCTCTCCCGCACTGGCACCCAGACCACAGCCTCTGAAATGAAGTACCCCCACAGAGAGCAGAGGGGGTGACGGCCGCCCTGCACGGAGGACAGGGGTGTGAACGCCCCCCCCCGCCCCCCGGGAATACTCTCCACTACTCAGCGACCACGCTCCACCACTGCAGAGTGCGCCACCAAGACGGTGTCAGCACTGGCTTTCGTTAGGTCTCGGCCACAACGTATCTGACCGCCAGGCTGGTCACCTGACCTCTCCGGATCTCAGTTTCCCTATCTGTAAACTGGGGGGCCACCACCTCGCCCTGACCTTCTCATGGCAGGTCATGCCATTCTGGGTTAGGAGCGGAATCCAGGACCAATTCCTTCTCAACCCCCAGGGTCCCTTCCCAGCGCCACCCGTGGCCGTCCCCACCATGGTTAGCACGGGGGGTAGGGGTTCAGGACGGACTCGGCCACGGGATGGGGCTGGGGGCCGGGAAGAGCGCACCTGTTCCTTGTCACTCCTGAGGAGCCTGTCCTACGTGACCACGAGCCCCTCCTGTCGGTTCTCCTCTTACCACCCAGCTCCCAGTCAAAACCGGCCCCCCGAACGTGGTAGGAACCCGCGGCCTGGGTCCCATCTGGGAGGCCTGCCGCACCCCACGGCTCGAAGGTGCCGCCCCCAGGAGGGCGGGGCCGCGTCGGGAGGCCCCCCGCGCAGCACAGAGCCGGCTGCCACTCGTGAGCCTCCGCCAGCTCGGCCGGGGGCCAGCGGGGTACCTGCCGCGTTACTGATGTCCAGGTGCACCACGTCCTTCTGGTCCACGAAGAGCATCTTGAAGTACTCGCTGCAGGCCGCCAGAACCGCCTTGTGGGCTTTGAAGTCGACACCGTCCACCACGAAAGTGCAGTCGCACAACAGTCCCAGCTGCCGCTGCTGGTTCAGCTGCTCCAGGACATGCCGGCTGTGCTGGGGGAAATCCATGGCTGCAGGAGCCGGAGGGCCGTCGCGTTAGCACGGGGAGGACGGTCCACCCCCGGACTCCCCGGTGAGGGCGTGCGGGAAGGGGGGGAGTAAATCCAGCAAGGGTAAAGCACTCCAGACCCCCTCTGCAAGCCACGGCTGACCAGCGGCTCCGAGACCCCTCGATTACTGGCCAGCAAAGCTCCAAAGACCAAAGATTGAGGGACCCAGAGAAAAGGGCCAGCTTCGCGTCTTGCCACGTAACGACATTAGAAAGTCAAAAAACAAACACTAAACACTGATGACAGTGAGCATTAAAAAAGAAAAAGACATGGTCAGTTTAACATGTTTTACAAAAAGGGTGCATGACATCATCTTTCAACTCGATACATTTGGCTTTATGAAAACCTTTCTATTCCGTTTTCTCCCCTTCTGTCCTGCACAGGTGAGACAGCTGTTCCACCTCCCAGCATCTCGGGGGCGGACCCTCTCCTGCGGCGCCCTCGGAGCTCCGGCAGAGTCCAGTCCTGCCCTTGGGGACAGGGATCTCTCGCTGAGTCATGGCCTCAGGGAACTACAGGAAGCTGGGGAGTCCTCTGCCTCCAGAAACCTCTCCAGGCTGTCCCTGGAGGAAGAATGAACTCTCGTCCTGACCCCAAGAGCTGCTGGGCTGGCTGCAGTTTCTCTGTGAAAGGCCTCACTTCATGCCTGGAAATCCCACAACTGTCTCAAGTGAAAATGCTCAGAAAAATTCCATGGCCCGGTGCCGAATAATGACGAACTGCCACAAGCCATGACTAAATAAGTATGTGAAGCAGCCCTCTCCTCCCCAGCAGCGCCACACCAGACTGCACCTCAGACCAGCCTTTCACAGGGAAAAGAGCAGACCCTCGGTTCAAGAAAGACCCAATTTCAAAATAAAAGTCAACACCCCACTCCTGGGATCACACTGCACAGACCCCCCACCCCACCCCTCACCCCAGGGCCAGGCTGTCAGGCCCTGGCCCGGCATCTGAGGCCTGGGTCTGCTCCGACCTGCCCCAGGCTGTTTCTGGGTGGGGGAGGATGACACTTTGGGGCTCCCGGCCCCCAGGTTTCAGCAGCCCCTCATGGGCTCCCGCTGATTTGTGACATCAGCCTCCTGGGGGTGAGTCACTGTGCGGGAGCCGTGACCATGTATGGTGGTCTGGCTCTGATGAGCCCCGAAGAAAGCCATGCCCACCCCCCCACCAGGGGCTTAGCCAGCACCGATCAGCTCTGAACGATGCAAAGCCCACCCACCCCGTGGCGTCTGGAAACTTTTCAGAAGCAGGGCTGGGTGTTTGCTGAGTGGAGGGAGGTCACCGGGCAGGCAAGCAGGGCTCCAGGAGGGAGAAAGAACGTGGTGGTGGCATTAGGCTGTGTGCCACATGCCGGCCTCTGAGCCACGAGTGCAGAGCAGCTGTTGCGGGGGACCCAGAAACAGCCTTTCCTTCCCTCCGGCATCCCCACGACCGTCCTTGGATCTCAGCCTCCACACACAAGCTCCCACGGCTTCTTGGTTCTCTGCTCCGTCATGGCGCCTCCAGCTAGAGCTCAGCAGAGAGGCGCCAGGGGCCAGCCCCGGAGCGGAGAGGGCAGCAGGGGCCGGTCCGGAGCGGAGGGGGTGGCAGGAGCCGGCCCCGGAGCGGAGAGGGCAGGCCGCCTGCACCTGCTAAGCAGCCTATGCCGGAGCCAGGCCCGCCAGAGCAAAGGCCACTACGGACACAAGACGCCTGTGAAGGCCTCCTTCTCGGTCTTCAGCCCCTAGAACAAGGAAGTTCCTGCTGTGACCTGAAGGAATGAATGCGAGGAGCATTCTGGCTGCTCCGTGCCCTAGCCGGGAGAAACTAAAATAGAGACGTTTCTGGAGAACATGGAAAAGAACCAATGTCCGGTCCGTGAGCTGGACACCCAGGCCGGGGCACCCAGGCCCAGGATCCGAAGGCCATACACGCTGAGCAAGGCGCACACGGAATGGAGGTGGGGGCAAGGAGAGGCCCGGGGCCAGCTCAGCCCCAGAGCTGCCTTCTTGTGGAGGAGGGGGGTGCGGGGGTAGGCACGTGAGCGCGTGTGCACCCGGGCAGCCCCTGAGTCCCCGTCACTAGTCGCTCCCTATGTCCTCAGAAGCCCAGGTGCAGAAACCCCTCCCCAGTGCAGAAAGGGAGAACCACAAGAGCCCACGAGGGTCAGACGCTCCTTCAACTCAGAACAAGCCCACCCGGCACCTGGCAGCCGCCCGGGCTCCTTCACCTGCACCAGCAGCTCACCCGAAAACTGAACTGGGAGGAAGTATCTCCCAGGTTCAGAAACAACCAGGGAGCATCTGCTGAACAACCCCCCACCCCCACCCCAAGGTACACAGTTGGTCCAGGCCCTTGGGCTGGAGCTGACTGAAGGCAGAACCCTCCAGCGGGAAGGCGACCTGACTTGCTGCGAAGAGAAACCCAAGAAGAGACACCAGGCCCCCCGGGATGGAAGAAGGCGGCTGGTCAATGCGGCTGGCCTGGGACCCCGGGGGCTGCCGGGAGCCCTTGAGCTGCGGCACCGCCAGAGCTCCCAGGGAAGGGCACGAAGCCGGCTCTCCTGGGGCTGGACACGGAGGGGGGGCTCTCATTTCAGAGACCTTGGGGGGGCAGTAAAAGTCCTGGGCGAGGGTGGCTGGTGGCCCGGTACCTCCCATGCCCCCCCCAGAACAATGGGTACCCACGGGGTATGATTTCCACCCAAGGCCAACGCCGCTCCTCCGATGGGAGGACAGACGTGGGTGTGGGGGCAGAACACGGAGGCCTCCAGGGTCCTGTGAGGCTGCCTCCGGAGCTGTTCCAGCGGAGAAGGCGCATCTGTTGACAAAACCAAAGAAAGAAAAGGAAGCGAGAAAATGGGAGAGAGGGTGAGAGAAGCAGCGGAAGACCTTTGGGGGGGGGGGAAGGGAGGGAGCAGAACCACGAGGGAGGGTGGGAGGGAGGGAAGAAGGAAGGAAGCGAAAGGTGGCTGCCACTCGCAGACGAGCAGCTTGAACACAGGCT